>NC_056733.1:199897237-200182237 GCF_019279795.1 Protopterus annectens
ATTCAATCCTTAAGTGATTTGCTGCAAAAATCCTGAAAACCACAGTTTAATGAGGATGGGGGAAACTGCCTATAAGATATGCCTGCTATGCTATTCTTAAGAAGAAACATTTGTTTCAGAAGAAGGAATGGAAGTTCCTAATTATTGGTATGTGGAGGAATGACTGGAGATAGCATTTATATTTGATCTTATTTGAGTACTGTAGACAAATTTCATGAAATAGGGACATCTGCTTAATCTATTTTGTATCTTACACTGGTGGTTCTTACATGGGCAAAACATGGTCACCACACCATTTTACCATATTTCATTCCTGCGTTGCAGTCTGCTAATGCACTGCATCTGAGACTTACTTTCTGAACTGTGAAGAGAATTTTTTTCTCTAAACATGGAAAAAATTATGTGCTGTGCATGTGAACTGTCATCTTTCCTTTGACAAAGTGGAGAAGTGTTTGGGAGCTCCAGTACAAAACAGAATAGGAATGACTCAAACTATGCTTGCTGAGCATTACGGAATTGAAAAGAATCACCGAAAAATCGTTAAATATGTGTCAAAAGATAATGGATGTATTAAATGACAGACTGCTGCTGCTCCAGTGACACACATACACACCCTAAGCAGTAAACAAAGTCAGTTTGTTGTTAAAGCAAACCAGAACCTCAAAGCAGTAAAACTTCAGTTTGCTCAAAAGCCTTCACAAGCAGTAACAGCACAAAAACATTTTTTTCATTCACAAGGAGTTAACAGCACAGTTCAAAAGCCTTCACGAGCAGTAACAGGCAATAGCACAAAAGCAGTTGCTTCATTCACAGGGAGTTAACCTTAAGCAAACCAGAACCTCAAATGTAAGCAGCAAAACTTCAGCTCGCTCGAAAGCAAAACGTTCACATGTTAAGTAGTAAAACTTCAGTTCGTCGTTAAAGCAAACCAGAACCTCAAATATAAGAAAAGCAAAATGTTCACAATACCTTCAGTAACAGCACAGATCAAAATCCTTCAGGAGCAGTAACAGCACAAAAGCAGTTGTTAAGCAGTAAAACTTCAGTACATCATTAACGCAAACCAGAACTTCAAATGTAAGAGAAGCAAAACGTTCATAATACCTTTGGTAACAGGCAACACAATTCAAAAGCCTTCATGAGCAGTAACAGCAAAAAAGCAGTTGTTTCATTCACAGGGAGTTAACCTTACCTAAACAGCAGTAAAACTGTAAAAGCAGTTTCCATACCAGAAAGTTACCAGAGCAGCAGTTCAAAACAGAAAGCTTTCCACTCTCTCAGCCATGATGCCCTAATTCCAACAGGCTGACATCATCGCGCACGTGATGACATCAGCTCCAAATGCGCAAAAGCAAACATTTTAAAAAAAAAAAAAATCGGAAATGAAGGGGTGCCACTCGGGAATCGTGGCACCCCATTATTTGGACCCCAGAACTCGGTAAAAAATGAGTTATTCAGTACAGTTGGGAGGTCTGCCCCAGTCCCATCTATTTACCACATTCTACCTAATAAACTCTTTCTGCACTTGCTTTTAGTCCTTTTTAATTTAATTGCATTTTTTAAATGGTGTTTGGTCTAATACTGCTACATACTCAAGTGTGCTAGCTTGCACTGCATGTGAATTGTTTTTACTACTGTTTTTGTTACTTTTCTGTAAAAAAAAAAAAAAACTGTTAGCCTGTTTCCTACCTTTCCTGTAACTAGAGTTCCTGATACAGATTTGCTGTATCCAGGACTGTATGTAAGCTTCTGAGCCCCCCCCCCAAGCCTTTCTGTGTTAGAGGGAAGCCTTCTAGCTTATCAGTGGGAGTGGTAAGCCCTAGGTAACCTGTCTACCACATAAGGAGTGGTTCTGGCCCAGAAATTGTAGTTATTGGCCGTTTGGGCAATATTTTCCATTTCTCTCAACTTTCTGATTTGAAAGCCTGCATTTGCACTTGTTTCTGTCCTGTAACTCATCTAGTGCAGATACAGATTCTTAGTTTTAGCACTTAAATTTGCTTATTCATGCTCAGCACTTGTTCAGAACTTGTAAGCACTAAATAAGCTACTAATTACTATGGCATTCAATCTTCCTCATTACCTAGAGAAAAACAGCTCTTGTACTCACTTTCCTCACTTATCTAGAGGAAAATAGTTTTATATTCAGGCAGGTCCAAGGGTCAGCTCCCAGTGTTCTCTCCTGTCTATCTGATAAATCTGGGCATCATGAAGCAATGTAGAAATTGCCTCATGTACACAGACAACCCTCTCCTCCTAACACCCAACACTACAACTTGTGAGAGATGCACTTATCTAGCCAAACTGGAGGTAAAGCTCTCTCCAACCAGGACTGAATTTGACAGTCATAAGGAGAAGGTAAGCATTTGCATCACACCACACTCATCACATAGTCTCACTAAATCTACACTACTAAAATCCACACATAGTGACACAAAAACATTTGCGAAGGCTCTCAATAATAATCTGTCTAAGCAACTGAGACTTCCAAAGCAGAAATGCAAGCAACCTCCGTCCCCCAACACAACCCAAATGACACATAGCCCACAGACTCAGTGTGCCACTCAACCACAGCCAATAAGGCAAAACAACGTACCCAACACACTAGTCATAGGTGACTCTATAGTCAGGCACACTGATGTCCCAGTCACCAGGCTAAACAAGGAGAAGGTTACTGTCAGCTGCCTGTTGGGTGCCAGGATCCACCACATAACCCACACACTCAGGTCACTCCACAACAAGTACAAATATGACTCTGTCATTGTTCATGTTGGTATGAATGACCTAATACGTACCTCCCTGGACTACATGAAAAGAGACATGGAAGAGCTCTCCGATCTTGTAGCCCAGGCAGGTATGACCCTAGTCCTGAACAGCATTCTGCCATTGCCCAGAATGATACCGTAGTACAAGGACAAAATGATTGACTTCAACAATTGGCTAAGCTTCTGGTGTCATTCTAAGGGGATTCAGTATCTGTCTGCTTGGGATGACATGGTCAACAGACAACGATGCTTTGCCACAGATGGCCTGCACCTGTCGCCCCTGGGATACCAGATACTGGCTAAGGCTCTTGCTGCCCCTATAGTGCCTTTTTAGGCAAGGTTCAAATAACAAATTCACCACCATAACAGGAACAGGCAAGCAAAAACTGAGGGTAATGCTACTCAATGCCAGAAGTCTAAATCTCAAAATGCACTCACTCGAGGCACTCCTTAAAATGGAGAACATCGATATCTGTGCAGTGACTGAGACCTGGTTCAAGGCTCCAGAGAGCACCCCTGCACTACCAGGCTATAACTCATACCACATTTTTCGGCCATGTAACCTGGACCGAAACACCAAAGGTGGAGGTGTGTCCACATTCATTAAGGACAGCCACACCTCCAGGCTAGTTGCTCAGCATAATGCATCTGAGGTTATCCAAGTGCAACTAACTCTGGACAAAACTGCAATCCAAATTGTAGCTTGCTACAGATCCCCCACCATGCCCCAGAATTCCCACTCCTCTTTTCTTGATGTAGTGGAAAATATTAGGGTTCAACCAAACACCCTAATAATGGGCGACTTCAACTACCCCACCATTAACTGGGAAAACTACTCGTGTACCAACTCCTTAGCTCAAAGCTTTCTGGAATTCATAAACTCCAGTGCCCTTGATCAACTTATTCACACCCCACCAGGGTCAACAGTATCCTAGACCTAGTCATTACCAACATGAGTGACCAGTGTTCCACACCTGAATTCAACACCTCGTTGGTCCGATCCGACTATAAGCTAATCACCCTTGATATCCACATCCCACCCCCCCACCCCCCCGTTAAGGAAATCACAGTAAAAAATTTCTTCAAAGCCAACTTCATGCTTTTTAAGACAGAAGTGATAAACTTCATGACACCCATGCAGACGGACAATACAGTTACAACCTCTGAATCCTACACAAATGCACTCTATAAACACTTACACGAGTGCATGGATCATGCTATCCCAAACAGAACCAAGATGCTATCCTCCAAAAAAAGAAAGCCAATCTGGTGGTCCCCTGCCATAAACAAACTATACAACAGAAGGAAGAAACTGTTGCAAAAGAGAGTAAAATCCCATGAGTGGAGGAGCTCCCTGGTTAGCCTCAGTAAGAAGCTGAGATCCTTATAAGATCCTCCAAAGCTAGCTATGAAAACAAAATTGCCACTAATTCCAAGGAAAACCACAAAGCATTCTATAGCTATGTCAAGAATCTCGATGGCAACCCCAGATCTGCTGTGAGCTACAAAGGCACAAAAATTACAGAACCAACTGATATTGCCAACATCCTGGCAGATAGGTTCAGTGCTAACTTTGCACCCCTCTCACCCCCTAAAGGGACAATATCTATACAGGAAGAATGCAGAGTCCCTGTAATTACAACTATGCAGGTAAAAGCTGCACTCTCTAAAGCCACAAAAACAGAGCATCCAGACCGGACAACATCCCAGGCTGTGTTTTACATGAACTTCAGAATGAACTGGCTCCCCACTTAAGCACCATGTTTAATAACAGACTCGCATCAGGCTTTTTGCCCATTGAATGGTGCGCAGCAACAGTTATCCCACTCCACAAAGGGGGAGCCACCACTGATCCCAGGAACTATAGACCAATTAGCCTGACGAGCCTGGTCTGCAAGGCCATGGAACGTACCATCATGGAACTCATAAACAAAGACATTGGTAACCTCCAAACTCTGGATCCCACCCAGTTCGGGTTTGTGAAAGGCAGATCATGCCTCCTGAACCTGATCAACTTCTTTGAGGCAGTCACCAAAGCCATAGATGAGGGTAAGGTGGTTCACACAGCCTATCTTGACCTCGCCAAGGCTTTTGACACCATCCCCCATTCTGAAATTATAGCTAAACTCACTAAACTAGGTATAAATCCCTACGTCACAAGATGGGTTGCCAACTGGCTTACTGACAGAACCCACACTGTAAAATTTGCAGACTCCAAATCTGACCTCAAAGCAGTGACAAGTGGAGTACCACAGGATTCCATCCTGGGACCTCTCCTGTTTGGTATCTAATTCTCTCAAGTACTGGCTAACACAGAAGGCCTCTGGCTAATGAAATTCGCAGATGACTGCAAAATATGAGCCATAGTCAAGTCCCCAAATGATGTGGACATGCTACAGAAGGGCCTCGCTGAGACAGATGCCTGGTGTCAGAGCCATGGCCTCAAGCTCAATGCCAAAAAGTGCAGTGTCATAACCTTTGGCAAAAACTCTGTACCCATGAACTACCACATAGGCAGCAATCTACTTAACACTGAATGCATGATAAGAGACCTTGGGACCCAGGTGGACAGTAGTCTCTCCTTTGTTAGTCACATCGCCACAGTAGTCAGGAAGTCCTTCTGCATGGCACACCTCATCATAAAAGGGTTCTCATCCAGGAAAAAAGAGGTCATTGTTCCCCTCTACTCGACACTCATTTAGACCCATTATAGAGTACAATGCCCCTTTTGGAATGTACCTCACAAGACATCTGCAGCAGCTGGAAAGGCCACAGAAGTACCTCACAAAGAGGATTACTGGCCTCAAACAAATGCCCTACACTGACCGCCTCAAAAAACTCCAGCTTTACTCCATAGCATATCTCCTACTCTGAGGTGATCTCTGCCTAACATATAAAGCCATGTCAAACCCAGAGCTGTTGGACATGCTACACCTAAAGAAATCCCAATCCCTCTGAGCTACATGCTCTAGGGACCTAAACCTTGTCACCACAATAAACAGGACATGCTAGAGGGATAGATTCCTGTCCCAGAGACTTCCCATAATCTGGAACAGGCTACCCATCTATGTCAAGCAAAGTTCTTCATTAGCACTCTTCAAGAAAAATCTTGATGAGTGGATGGGAAAAAGGAAATACACCCCGGGCATCACTTCTGTGTCTCTGCTCGACAGTGGCATAGGAAAATAACTTTGTTGGGTGGCGTAAGCCAGGGAACCTTGTTGGTTAGGCTTATGTAGGCCCTTGGGCTGATAGCCTAGTACCTATCTATGAACCTATAAACCTATATCCACATAGGTTAACCATCAAAATGCTGTATACATATACATGTCTGTCACTGTGGTCTGATAAATAGTCTTTGAAACATGATGAGGGAAATTAATGATTTCAGAAAGGGATTACAGTTTGTATGGGGGACTTGAATGTAGTTACTAATACTGTACAGGTAAAAGGATGTCAGGATGTCCTAGGATGCAATATGTCCCAAGAATGGGGAGTTATAAAGTGGCCTCATGGTCCAGAAAAATAAAGTCTTTACTGTGCTTCAAACAACTCATGTTCAATTAGCAGTGCAGGCCACAAGTTACAGTATATGTGCACATAACTTAAAATGTCATAAAACAGACTATCTTGTTATATCATACTATGCCATGCCATACTGTTCCATACTATATGTGTATGTACCATTTCATAAAATACAGTGTCCTGTTATACTGTGCTATAGAATACCATGACATATTGTATAATAGTATATGAGTACATATTGTACCATACCATAAAATATACTATCATGTTTTACTATGCTGTATTACAACTATACCATACCATAGTATATGACTAGATATACTATATTGTAAAATATATTGTAATGATATAGTATAAATGTATACCTTACCGTGTTACAGAAAATGTCTACATATCATACATATCATAAAATACACTTACCCTGATATAATGCTATACCATTCCATTCCATGTCAATATGAACATAGTACTGGCATATGAATCATACTATGTCATAGAATACGTATTTCTGATAAAGTGTACAATACCATATTATACAATATTGTACCATAGTATATGTGTACATTTCATACTTTATCACAAAATATATTATTCTGTAATACTGTAATACAGCATACTGCACCATTCTGTATCTTAATATATGAGCACATACCACATTAACAAAACCTGCTGGAGCAACAGGTTTGTCTCCCACAGAGTGCCCTGTCTTTGGAATAGACTTCCCATACACAGCAAACAGAGCACCTCACTGACCCTCTTCAAGCACAACCTTGATGAGTGGAAGGGAAACCACAAATCTGTCCCAGGGGTTCCACCTGTATCCCTCATTGACATTGATGACAGATGCTGACTGTGGTTTCTTTTTGGTGGATAAACTCTTGACTAGGCTTGTAAGGTCCCCAAGGCTATTAGCCTAGTAACCTCCTATGATCCTGTGATCATACCAGATCATAAAATATAGTGTACCATACTATCCCATACCATACCATAATATACAGTACCATACCACATCATACCACACACTCTCTTGAAGTGTTCCATATATTACTATACTGTACCTTGCTCTACCATATACTATTATCATAATATTCCATTCTATACCATTACATATTAAAACTGCTATATTGCACTGTATCATATAGGATTATACCACATGCTTTTATATGCTGTACCATATGTCATTGTGTTATACCTTACTGTACCATACATTTTATCATAATATACTCTAGCACAGTGTGGCCGTTCTCACTGAATGGTATGTCAAAATAAATTGAAACAGATAAAAATGTCAATAATGCTGCTATAAATATTCTCTATAATCTTGCTTTAACTAGAGTGTATAAAACAGATGTGGTATTTTTTGTAACTACAATAGTTTGAGTTATTTCAGTAAGAAAAGCAGGAATCTTGTTGAGTTAGTTAATACAGGTCCTCATAGATTTGTTTGTTAAAAAAGCCAGTTTGTGATGTATAAAAAGAAGGGCCAAAGTCAGCCACTTCAGAGTCATTGACCCTTCCTGGAAGAGGATTTTTTGCCTGGGGCAGTGGTTCTGTTTGAAATATGGCAGTGTGAAAAGATACATGGAGAAATACACCAGAAGGAACCAGGACATTTTTCGTGCCCAAGAGAAATGAGTAAAGAGAGCTGCTGAGAGGTTCAGACAGACCCACTAAGAGGTATGTTAGTTATTCCATGTGATTGTTTGGGAATAACCTGTATTGTTCTGTTTGCAAGCAATAAAGCCACTCATTTTTATAGACTGACGGCCTCTGCAGCATTTCATTTTCCACATTGGTGGGTACATTGGGCATATTTTTGTCATGCTAGAAGTACATTTCACTATCTGCAAAAACAGTTTCATTGAATATATTTTCCTTAACTTGAGATATAGCATCCCTATAGTTTACACTGTGAACAGAACTGTTGGAACAAATGTAGCCTACTTAAAGGGAAGTAGTTCTGTAATGTGTGCTATGAGCTTTTGTATAGATTACATCTGGGTCTGGTCTTTTGCCAAGATGTTGGCCATGGAGTAACTTCTACAGACCATTGCTGCTGCAGCTGAAGTAATTGTTGCAATTGCCAAATCCATGGCATTGCCAAGGACAGTACCACTAATAAAATAATGAAGTAGGTAGGAAGACCTCAAGGCATATATGGTATCCTTCAAGTAGTATGGCCACCAAGAGACATATGACTATATCGACTATACTAGAATCTACTCAGCCTGGCAAACTGGGTAGCCTTTAGAATCATTCCTGGATATGAAAAAGACTCAGCATTAGAACTATAAAAAGGTAAAACAAGTCACTGTCAAGCTAGTGCTGGTGTTATTTCTGAGACACAAGCTTGCATGTTTCATAGCTGGACATTTTCTCCAACAGAAATGTGATATTATGTAAAACATATACATAAATTACAGGTAGATTCCAAGAGACAACATATTAAAATTAAGAGGGCCTTGTCTGCTTCTTTATAAATTAGGTGTTTCAGACTGATCCTAAAGACACTGAAAATTATGTATTCATAGAAAGATTGTTGTGCTATGAAAATGTGTTTGGAATGAGCAGTCTAGCCTTATGGCAAAGAATGTGTCAAATGTTGGCAACAAACATAGAGTACCACCTGTAGACATATACAGTTTTAAATGGGGAAAAGGGGTTCACATAGTTAGATTTTGTACCTCGTAAGAGTAACACCATCATTTCACACTGAGCTTGATCGAAGGAAGGACACTGAGGAAACTCAGAGCTATAATATATAACATTAAGTATCCTGTTTTTTGTTTATTTTGTTCTTTATTTCTTTGTTATTTATAGCATTTTGTGTACTGTGTATTTTTCTAGCTAGTTTCACTGTGTGTGAGGTATTAACTGGAAATTGTCCACTTTTATTAAGCATCTGTTGGGTTGTTTGTTTCTAATAACTTGTTGCAGTTAAACTCTTTTTCTAGAGGCTCCTTTAGCTGTTTAAAACTTTCATTTAAAGTCTCACTGCTGCTTTTCAGCTGTGAGAAACATTTCTGCAGTTTGTTCTAAGTAGTGGGGATATTTGTAGCATTTCCATATTCAGGCTTGTATTTGGGCCTAGTGTTTGTGGAGGCTGTGTGTCTGAGCACATATTCAGGGACATCTTGGTTTAGCCAAAGCCATCAGGCATTTCAGTGAGAGAGAATTGTTTGAGGCCATTGGCTGACTGAGGTCACCTGGACTTCAGCTTAGACTAAGCACCTCATTGGTTCTTTTGAGATTTCTTTCTTAAAAACTGTCTCAGGTTTCAACTTTCTGTTACCAAAGAAGTTCATTTGTGAGTGTTCTGCCATTTCACACTGAGCTTGATCGAAGGAAGGACACTGCGGAAACTTGGAGCTATAATATATAACATTAAGTATCCTGTTTATTGTTTATTTTGTTCTTTATTTCTTTGTTATTTATAGCACTTTGTGTACTGTGTATTTTTCTAGCTAGTTTCACTGTGTGTGAGGTATTAACTGGAAATTGTCCACTTTTATTAAGCATCTGTTGGATTGTTTGTTTCTAATAACTTGTTGCAGTTAAACTCTTTTTTCCTAGAGGCTCCTTTAGCTGTTTAAAACTTTCATTTAAAGGCTCACTGCTGCTTTTCAGCTGTGAGAAACATTTCTGCAGTTTGTTTCCCACCCTCCCTTCCTGTTGGTATAGTGTTTTTATAGTTGGTGGTTTTGCAGTTGCCCGCCCCTAGTGTAAATTTGATCTGGGACCCTCCTCCCAGTCTAGTGTCATTACCTCATTCTACCCAGTACAGGGAGAACATTTGAGAAGGCCAATCAGCTTAGTTTCTGCTACTACTTTCTCTCTTTCTTTTCTCTCTTTCCACTTAAAAAAAAAAAATATCTGCTTTTACTGTATTTGTGTTTCTTCCTACTTTATTTTGCTTTTGCGTCATCTTAAAAGTACTCAATTGTATTTATCACTGCTTGGTGTAACTCATTCTAAGCCTTTTAGTTTAAGCACTTGGGCTTCAGACCAGTTGTTTTACATTAAGAAGGTTTGTGGTCTGCACTGTAGTGGCAGAACAGGTAGCTTACATACTTCTAAATTGGGAACTGCTGATTGAGGGCTCAGTGTCTGTTATTCTAAAAGTGTATTAATTCTGGTTTAAGCACTTGGGCTTCAGGCCAGTTATTTTACATTAAGAGGGTTTGTGGTCTGCACTCTTGTGGGAGGAGAGGCTGGACTCTGCCCTTCTGAGCTGGGAATTTCTGGTTAAAGGCTTATAGTGCCTGCATATTTGAACTGCTTCTTACTGAGATTGGTACACCTTGTTTGCTGTAGCATAGACTAGCTCCAGGCCTGCTAAATCTAGCTTTGTTTGTATAACTTGAGCACTAATCCAGGCATTCTTTAAAGTATTCAATTGTATTTATTACTGCTTGGTAGTAACTTGATTAAAGTGTAACTATCATTCTAAGTCTTTTGGATTAAGCACTTGGGCTTCAGACCAGTTGTTTTACATTAGGAAGGTTTGTGGCCTGCACTGTGGTGGCAGGACAGGTAGCTTACATCCTTCTAAGTTGGGAACTGCTGATTGAGGGCTCAGTGTCTGTTATTCTAAAAGTGTATTAGTTCTGGTTTAAGCACTTGGGCTTCAGGCCAGTTATTTTACATTAAGAAGGTTCGTGGTCTGCACTCTTGTGGGAGGAGAGGCTGGACTCTGCCCTTCTGAGCTGGGAATTTCTGGTTAAAGGCTTATAGTGCCTGCATATTTGAACTGTTTCTTACTGAAATTGGTACATCTTGTTTGCTGTAGCATAGACTAGATCCAGGCCTGCTGAATCTAGCTTTGTTTGTATGCTTCTTGTTTGTTTGCTTGTTATTTCCCTGAAACGCTAAATTCACCTAAAACACAGCTTTTCAGCGCTTCTGTGGATCCCTAGTGATATCTGCATTGCTTACTGTACTTATTTCCTTGTTTCACTTGAAAGAAAGTTACTGTTTGTCGTTTTTGCATTTAAGTTATCTGTAACACATTGCATTTAAGTTACCTGGCACTTGCTCACTAAGTCAGCACTAAATAATTAAAAGCACTACACCCTCACAAACTCCCCTTGACTACCTTGTTCCCCATTGGCCCTTTTTTTCACTTATAAAGGAATTCCCAATACTATTCTAGCATGTCCAAAGGTCAGTTGTCAATCTCCTCTCCGGTCCAGCTGGTAAATCTGGGAATCTTGAGGCAATGTTACAACTGCCTCATGTACACAGACAACCCTCTCCTCCTCCCAACAAATTTCAACACATGTGAGAGATGCAACCATATAGCCAAACTGAAGGCTAAGCTCTTTCAACTCAGTACTGGCGTAACCAGTCAAGAGGAGAAGGAGACCACACTCACAACAATTCCAGTCTCACATAGACCTACCACGACAGCAAACCAAACACATAAACACACAAAAACATACTCGGAGGCTCTAAATAAAAATCTGCCTAAGCAGCAGAGACCTCCAAAGCAGACACCCAAGCAACCGCTTCCCCAAAACAAAACACGTGCAACACATAGCTCACAAAGCCAGTGTGCCGAACAGTCACAGCCCTTAAGGCTAAACAACACACCTGATACACTTGTAATAGGTGACTCTATCGTCAGGCACACTGACGTCCTGCTCACCAGGCTGAACAAGGAGAAGGTCATGGTGAGCTGCCTGTCGGGCACTAGGATCCGCCACATAACACAAGCACTCAGGTCACTCCAAGGCAAGTACAAATATGACTCAGTCATTGTCCATGCTGGTGTGAATGACCTGAGACATACCTCCCTGGACTACATGAAAAGAGACATAGAGGAGCTCTCTGAGCATGTATCCCAGGCCAGTATGACCCTGACCTTGAGTAGCATCTTACCCTCACCAAGAATGATGCTACAATATGAAGACAAGATGATCAATTTCAACAATTGGCTTAAGAATTGGTGTCATTCAAAGAGGTTCAAATGCCTGTCAGCCTGGGATGACATGCTCGACAAGCCACGATGCTTCGCTAGGGACGGCTTGCACCTGTCACTCCTGGGCTTTCAGATATTGGCAAAGGCTCTTGCTACCCCCATAGTGCCTTTTTTAGGCAAGGCTCAAAAGACAAACCCACCTCCATAGGTATCACAAGGGATAAGAAACTAAGAGTAATGCTACTCAATGCCAGAAGTCTAAACCTCAAGATGCATGCACTCGAACCTCTCCTTAGCATGGAGAACATCGATATCTGTGCAGTAACAAAAACCTGGCTCAAGGCTCCCGAGAGCACCCCAGCACTACCAGGTTATACCTCATAGCATGCTTTTCAGCCCCAAAACTTGGACCGAACCACAAAAGGAGGGGGAGTATCAATATTCGTCAAAGATACCCACACCTCCAGGTTGGTGGCACAGCACAAAGCATCAGAGACTATCCATGTGCAACTAACAGTGGGTAAAACTGCCTTCCAGTTTATAGCCTGCTACAGACCACCCTCCCAAACCCAGGAACCCCACTCAGCCTTCCTGAGAACACTGGAAAATATGAAGGTCTCTCCAAACACCATTATATTGGGTGACTTCAACTACCCAAACATAGACTAGGAGCATTACTCTAGCTCCAACACCCTAGCCCAAAGGTTCCTAGAATTTATAAACTCAAATGCTATGGAACAACTTGTTACCACTCCCACAAGAGGGGAAAACATACTGGACCTGATCATCACCAACATGGGGACTCTATGCTCCAGACCAGAAGTGTATCCCTCACTGGTAAGATCAGACCATAAACTAATCTCACTGGATATTCACATCCCGACCCCACCCCCTGCCCAGAAAACCACAGTGAAAAACTTATCTAAAGCAAATTTCACACTCCTCAAAACCGAGGTGGAATCCTTCAAATCCCCTGGGCCTGTGGAAAATACAGCCCAGACAGCAGAATCCTTTATAAACGCATTCTATGAACACCTTTAGGAATGCATGGATCATGCAATCCCAAATAAAACCAAGACCCAATCCTCCAAAGGCAGACATCCTGTCTGGTGGACCCCAGCTATAAACAAACTATACAATAGAAGGAGGAAGCTACTACATGATAGAGCAAAATCCCAAAAAGGGAAGGCATCTCTGATCAGTATTAGCAAAAAACTACGGGCACTCATAAAATTGTCTAAGGCCAGCTTCGAGAGAAAAATTGCACAGGACACTAAGGATAATCACAAGGCTTTCTTTAGTTATGTTAGGAACCTTGGTGGGAATTCCCAGATATGCTCAGAATTAGTCCAAAATTACAAAAAAATGCACCAAACCCACAGACATTGCCAACATCCTAGCTGACAGGTTCAGCGCAAACTTCTCCCCCCTCCCCACCAAAAGGGCAAATATCTATCCCAGCAGAGTGCTGCCCCCCTGACATCTCAGATACTCAGGTATGAGCCGCCCTCTCTAAAGCAAAAAAACACAGCATCAATGGGACCAGACGGTGCCCCAGGCTGCATTCTACATGAACTCCAAGAAGAGCTAAACCCAAACATAAAACTACTGTTCAATCTCAGCCTTACTACAGGATATGTACTCAAAGAGTGGTGTACAGCAACAGTGGTCCCTCTCCACAAAGGTGGTGCCTCAACGGATCCTGGAAACTATCGCCCCATAAGTCTGACTAGCTTGGTCTGCAAAGCTATGGAAAGGATCATCACGGACCTCATAAATAAAGATATTGGGGACCTACAGACACTGGATCCTATCCAGTTCGGCTTTGTTAAGGGCAGATCCTGCCTCTTAAACCTGGTCGATTTCTTTGAAACAGTCACCAAGACCATTGACGAGAGGATGGTGGTCCACACAGCCTACCTGGACCTCGCAAAAGCCTTCAATACAATACCCCACTCGGGCATTATAGATAAGCTCACCAGCTTAAATATAAACCCCTATGTCACTAGATGGGTTGCAAACTGGCTCAAGGACAGAACCCACATGGTTAGAATTGCTGGAGCCATGTCAGACTCCAAACCAGTTACAAGTGGCGTCCCACAAGGCTCAGTCCTGGGACCTCTCTTGTTTGGTATATATTTCTTGGAGGTACAGGCCAACACGAAAGGACTGTGGCTGACAAAGTTTGCAGATGACTGCAAACTGGGTGCCATAATCGACTCTCCAGCCGACACAAGCATCCTCCAAAAGGGCCTCATAGAAACAGACAACTGGTGCCAGAGCCATGGCCTCAAGCTAAACGCTAAAAAGTGTATAGTCATCCCCTTTGGCAAAAACAAAGTGCCCACAAATTACCACATAGGTGGTAATCCATTAAGTACAGAAGAAGTAATTAGGGACCTGGGGACCCAAGTTGATAGCAATCTCTCATTTGACAACCATGTGGCCAAAGTGGTTAGAAGAACATTTTATATAGCCCACCTAATCATGAAGGGATTCACATCTAGATCAGGGGAGGTCATCGTGCCTCTTTACTCATCCCTCATCAGGCCCATAATTGAGTACAATGCCCCTTTTGGGATGTACCTTACCAGACACCTGCAGCAACTGGAAAGACCCCAAAAGTACCTCACCAAGAGGATCAAAGGGCTCATACAGATGCCATATGCTGCCCGGTTACAGAAACTCCATCTCTACTCAGTGGCATACCGCCTGCTCAGAGGCGATCTGTGCCTGACGTATAAAGCCATGTCCAACCCGGAATTAATGGACATGCTGCACCTCAGAAAATCCAAATCCCATCGAGCTACACACTCGAGAGACTTGAATCTCAGCACTGAAATAAATAGGACATGCTGGAGGGACAGATTCATAACCCAGAGGCTCCCTTCACTCTGGAATAAAATCCCAGTCCAGGTTAGGCAGAGTCCCTCATTGACTCTCTTCAAGAGGAATCTTGATGAGTGGATGGGAGATTGTAGGTTTACCCCGGGTATCACTTCTGTGTCACTGTTAGACAGAGGCACAGTATACTAACCTCGAAAAAGGGCATAGCAAAATTAATTAAAAATGGGTGGCGAAAGCCAAACACACTCTGGCTAGGCTTATAAATGCCCTAGGGCAGATAGCCTAGTATGAACCTATGAACCTATGAAAACTGTAACCAGTGAAAAGCATGCTATTAATGATATTAAGCCTATGAGATGTGATTAATTTTCTGCAGGAATAGCTAGTCAGTTTTTTGCTTTTGTGTTACTATAAAGTTAATTACGTGTAAATGCAATAATTGATTACAGGGATTATGAGATTCAGGTAGTATAGCAATGCTTAAAAAAACACAATATGTGTGTAAAAAGAAGATCCTTACAAAAAGTTGATATGATAATAGGAAAATATTTTCCCACTTTAAAGATTTATGGAGGAAATGGTAAATTTGAAAAAGGTACTATTTTTGATAGACCACCTTATTATTGTGGAGAGAGCTATTAGTAAATAAGTAAGCCTACCCATAAAAAGGGGAAGCAGCTATCTGATGATTTATAAGCATACAGAAATCTAACAAAATATCATGTAATAATATTAGAAAGCCATAAAAATGCAAACAGTTTGACTAAGTATACAGTGAGAAGAACCTACACCATAAATTAAAGAGATGTATCAGTATGCATCTATAGCAGGAACAGAGACAGTAAAATGAAGGGAGCTACACAGTGAAATATTGCAGCTTGAAGGTGTTACAAAGCAGGGAGTTGAAGTGAGAATTGCAGCCTGAAAGTTATGCATAGCAGGGAGTAGAAAAGACTAACAAAAGGTGAAGAGAAGGAATCACTCGATGAGAAGGCATATTCAATAGAAAATAACAGGCTAAAACTGAAAGCCCCGCCAAAATGTAGAATTCTGAGTTGTGGAGGAGAAACATATCAATAAGAAAGACTTTACTAGAGTGGTAAAAGAGGGAGAAACAGTACCTGGTCAGTTATAAGAATAGTTCTGTCAGTGCAAAACAGAAGACTCAGGTAAGGGAAGGCTCTATTCAGCAGATATCTTTAAGTAAGGAGAAAAGTAAGTATAAACCTAAATCCTTTACAAATGGACAGCAACACAGAAAAGATAAAAAATTGAGAGCATAGGATTCACTCACTATGAGACAAACAGAGAGCAGACCGGCAAAGAAAAGGAAACTGATATGCTATTGCTCTCTCACTCTGAAACAGAAAGAGGGCATATTAAGGAAGAAAAGAAAAAGCGAGTGAGACTAAATGACACTGAGCAGAATCCTAATGTTGTTCACGCTGAGCCAAAGTATCACAATCTTAAACGGTAGGAATTAGTTTTTATGCCTCAAGTTTATAAAGGAAACGAACAAGAAAAAGACAGGAAAAACAAGTAAGGGAGTGACAGCACTGATATTAAAGAGTTTTGGCATGAGCTGCCTTCCTTAGACAAAGAATTAGGCAGTGTGATCCCAGTGCCTGTATTTGTAGGAAAGGAGGCACTGACTTGTACCTTGTAACATGTTGACCCTGAGGAAATTCCAGAGATTACTGGCATTCAGATAAGCTGAATAAATTTAAAAAGGCAAAATGAGAATATACTTTAAGCAGAGCAAGGAAAACCATTACTAGACTTGTAGGAAAAGAAGCAAAACAATATGTCCCCCACTTCCTATCCATAATTTGACTTAGAAAATAATACACTGTACAGACTAGATAATGACATACTGGAAGTAGTACATCAACTATTAGTGCCCAAACCTTACAGACACCTAGGGATAGGTTAGCACAGAGTCATATACTAGGAAGACAATTAGGAATGGACACAACTAAAGCATGGATACCAGCAAAGTTTTACTGGCCAGGAATAATGAAAGAAATTTAAGATCTTTTGTGAAGGATGCCCTGAATGCTAGAAGACAGCCCCTTATTCAGACTTTAAAAATATTTTAACTCCAATGCCCTTGATAGAGATGTCATTTGAATATATTGTTAGGGATATTGTCTGTGAGTGGTTTCATTATATTTTGGTTATTTTTGGATTACGCAACAAGTACCTTGAGGCTATTCCTCTACATAAGACTAAAACTAAATCTATATCTAGGTAGTTAGTCTTACTATTTTCATGAGTAGGGATACATCAGAAAATACTTATCAGGGGACTCCATTTCAAGTTCAGAATAAAGTAACCAACTGTGCCAATGCTTAAAGGTCAAATTAAAAATATCAGAGTATCAGCTCTAGCTACAGAGTTTAGTGAAACATTTTAACCAAACATTAAAGTCCATGCTGAGAAAAATTATACTGAGAAAGATGATATAAAGCTTCAACAAGTTAACATCATATCTCCTGATTACCAATAGATTAGTACTGCTAGCCTTAATGTGGTACAGTCCTTTTGAGTTATTATGTGTTAAGTACATTCATGGAGTATTCGATATTGTCAGGGAAACTTGGGAAGAAGGAAAATACCACACCAACTTACAAAGTAGGCTAAAATTGTATGGGTACACATGGAAACAGTTTAGGCTATACAACGAGGGGTGTATAATACAACTGTGAAACCCAGGAAATACAAAGTTGGAGACCAGATGTTAGTTTTGGTCCCCTCCACAGAAAACACATTTTGGCTAAGTGTCAGGGTCCATTTGTATGAGTAGAAAGCAAATAAATGATGCAAATTGCATAGATGAACACATTGTATATCATAGCAGAGTCCTAAAACCTTGGAAAGAAGTACAGACTTCTGTAGTTAGCTTAAATGGAGGAATTGATACTCCTGGTGAAGATAGAAAACTAACCTCTAAGCCTGCAGTGCAGGTATATGACACACTATCTAAGCAACAGAAAAACAAGGAAAGGGATTATGTTAAGAAACCAGGCCATGTTTTCAGGACTACCTGACAGAAATTATCTAATCTGACACCATACTGAGGATATTTACAGGGAAAAGGTTAAGTTTAAAGTTGTACAGAATACCAGACACACAGAGAAAGCTTGTCCCCCCCCACCACTCCCATTCCTAAAATAAAAATATCTCCCCCTCCCCTTTAAAACAAAAAAAACCAAAGTCTACTTACTCAAATTAAAACCCCATTACAAACCTCTGCTTCTATCTGGTGGCATTCATCCTAACCCAGGCCCTACAGACACTACCCTGTACAATAACCACCCTGTATCTAAACCTGCCAACCCCACCAACCCAAAAAAACAAGTACAATTCTGCTCTGTCATCAGGAGCCTTGTAAATAAAGTTCAAGAACTCCATGCTTGGATAGCTAACTATACTCCTGACATAGTTACCCTAACTGAAACATGGTTAAAACCACACCATCTGGACAGTGAAATCATCCCTCCTGGCTATAATATCCTTAGATTATATCAACCTAAAAGAAAAGGAAGAGGAGTCTCCATACTCTACTCCAATTGTCTCTCACAAATCAGTCCCACACTAGACTTACCCTCCTTCTCACCAGCTGAACTCCTACGGACCAACTTCAAACTTAACAGTATCAACACCATAACTATCGCAGCAATCTATATCCCCCCTGGTGATAATATTAACATACTTGAGAACATCCTATCTTACCTCTCACATACCATCCACAATGAAATAATTATACTGGGAGATGCAAATATTGATTGGCTTACAATACAAGCTCCCAACACTACTTCCTGTATAAACCTACATGGGTTTGAGCAGCTAATCACAACCCCAACCTACATTAATAAATCTCACCTACCCAGCTCTCTTCTTGACTGGATATTGGTCCCCCACCCTCAAAACTATCATAACTCCCAAACCCTTCCAAATGCCCTCAGCGACCACTACCCTATAACAGTTACCAGACATACTCCCCACCTTACCAAACCTAACAAATTTATTACCACTCGCTCACTTTCTCATTTCTGTCCTAACTCCTTTATTCACCAACTCTCCAAAATTAACTGGTCTTACCTCACCACTCTTCCTTTAGATGAAGCTGCCCACTCCTTCAACACTACATTCCTAAATATTCTTAACTCCCTTGCTCCTCTTCGCACGTTTAGAATCAAATCTAATACTGATCCCTGGCTCACTAAATCTACCAGAACCCTCATGAAAGACCAGGATAGGATTTGGAAAATGTGGACTAAAACTAGGACCCCTTCTCTTCTTCAGAAATATAAAGAACTCAGAAATAAAATTAAAAAAAATCATCCATTATGACAAAATAAACTTTTATGCCAATCCTCCCCCTACTCTTAAATCAGACCCAAATAAATTCTGGAGCTCTATTAAACAGACTCTTCATCCAGGAAACCCTTCCTCTCCTAACCCATGTCCCAATGCAACACCTGAAGACATAGCCAACAAATTTAACAATCATTTTATAAACTCAATAACCTCCATAATAAATCCCCTCCCAGAAACAACACTAGCACTCCCACCTCCCACAAACTCTATACCTCTTCTAAACCCTCCTAACTCCTTCTCTCAAAAAGCAGTATCAACTAACTATGCAAAGTCATTACTCTCTAAACTTAAACCTTGCTCCCCATCTGTTGACAAGCTACCCTCTTACTTCCTGCAGGTTGCCTCTGAACCTCTTGCCTTTCCTGTATCCATCTTAATCAACCGATCCATTTCTGAATCCTATGTCCCCACTATATGGAAGAATTTCTTTACTCTACCCATTCACAAAGGCGGCAACTCCTCGGACGTATCCAACTTCAGACCAATTGCCATACTCTCTCCACTCTCAAAAATCCTAGAGAAATGCATTCACAAGCAGGTAATGCATTACCTTCATCAGGAAAGCCTGCTCAAACTCACACAGCATGGTTTCCGTCCCAAGCATTGTACAACTACTGCACTCATATCATTCATCAACATAGTCTCCCTAGCTCGTGATAACAATAAACTTGTCTCATGCCTATTCCTTGACCTTTCTAAAGCCTTTGACACTGTCTCTCACCCACTCCTTCTAGATAAACTCACTAACTTTCATTTCTCTCCCCCTACTATCTCCTGGTTCTCCAGCTAACTCTCTACCCGCTAGCAATTGGTTAAATGGCTCTCTGCACAATCCTCCCCTCTCACTGTACAAATGGGAGTCCCCCAAGGGTCCATACTTGGACTACTACTCTTTAATATTTTCAACAACTTGCTCTACTCCTCTTGTCCCCAGTCATCTCTCTTGCAATATACTGTTGACTCAGCTGTTATAACCATTGCTGACAACCCAACTGACCTCTACTCAACTTCCCAGGCATCCTTCCACACCATTGAGACTTGGCTTAGTGATAACAAACTAATACTTAATCCAAAAAAAACTAAGCTCTTCCTCCCTAAAAACATCACCACACTCAATAGTACATTTACCATCTTATCCTGCAACAACACTATCATCTCAGCTGAATCAAGTACTAAATTGCTAGGTGTTACAATAGATGATCAGCTTAAGTTTGATCTCCATATTACTAACTCGGTAAAAATAACTCATCAGAAACTTAGACACCTTTTCCGTAGCAAGAAATACTTAACTAACACTGCCTGAATAACTCTCTCCCAGGATTTATTACTCCCAATACTCCTGTATAGCTGCCACATATTCACAAACCAAAATTCTACACTTATTTCCAAGCTTGAAACTACCTATAATAAGATCGCCAGATTTACAGCTATCCAAACCTACAAGTCACACCACTGCTTAGCACTACAGCAACTAGACTGGCTAGAATTCCCTCAGCTGCTCCAACTATACTAACTACAAATCATCCACTCTTATCATCTATCTACCCTCCTTCTGCCCCAGCCTCTCCACTATCATATCCAAATATTCCCAGCTAGGATGCTACGCAGCTCAAATAAAGAATTATTAGACATCTACAAACCCAAAACCAAAATAGGCTGCCTTCTCTATAACTATAACCCAGCTACATCCTGGAACGAACTCCCCTTGGAAATAAAATCCCTCCAGCATAGCAAAGGTTTCAAATTAGCCATAAGGAAATACCTAAAAACAAAGTGGTCTTGCCACTGTAGCCAACCACACTGAAACCACCATCCTTTCACCTATTTCATTACCTCACTCTTAATGTATCTCTAACACTACTTTCCTGCCTCTTCTACCACTTCCCTTCCTCTATCTCCAACCACTCTTAATTCTTACAGTCTCAAAACAACCTACCTGTCTAGTCTGTCTCCTATACTCTACCTCCCCTACATCTCCTACTAGCCATACTTACTTTCCTTTCTTGTTTCCAAACTCCTATACAACTAGATCCTACCCACTTTAAATAAGCATCTGCCTAACTATTAACTCATTTTGCTCTAAGGAGCTTAAATAATATTGTAACTAGTCACATTTTCTTCTGCTAATTGTTTAAAACCTTGTTTGTAACAGCTCACATACTTGTCTGCCAGTTGTTAATACTCTGTATAATTGAATTGCTTTTTTTTCTCTCCAGGTTAATAAATGTAAAATAAAATAAATAAAATAAATAAATAATAAAGTAGAAAAAGTGCTTAGGACGGGGGTGATAGAGAAGTCAAAAAGAGAAAGAAAGAAACAGTCAAAGCCTGATGAAACAATCAGGTTGTGACAGTGGAGAGAAGCGTGCATTCAGACAACAGTTGAATGACCCACTAGATAAAGTAGGACAACATGAATTGGTGTTAATAATGGGTGTCTTGGATGCACATATTGGGACAGACAGAACAGGATATGAGGGCTGCCTGGGTCCACATGGGTGGGGCAGCCAGAATAAAGAAGGAGAGGTAATTCTAGACTTCTGACTAGCAAATGACTTGATAGTAGCCGACACATGGGTCAGAAAGAGATACAGTTATGAGATCACATACAACAGTGGCCAGCATGCAGCTCAGGTAAACTTCCTGCTAGCAAGGAAAGGGCACTGAGGTAAAATCAGTGATTGCAAAGTCATTTCCAGTGAAACAGTTAGCCCACAGCATAAACCACTGGTTCCCACAATCAGCTGGAAGCAGTGGTCAGAGAAGGGTCTATATTATAAGGATGAATGTTTACTTACCTGAATGCCTAAACATCGACATGTCTTCATCAAACCACGAAAACATCGATCATCCAGAAGCACGAAAGCGGAAACGTTGAATCGTCATGGTTGGCCCTTCTGCGGTATAGCTCTGTAAGGTAAGTGTGCAATAGTTACAGACCTTAGGGTTAGGGTGCGGGTTAAGGCAAGTGCATAGATGGTAATGTATGTTAGATTTAGTGTAGGGTTAGAAGTAGGATTTTGTTAAGTGTATGTGTGTGGATTATTTAGTTTGTTTGGGTTTAGCTTTTTAAGGCAAGTGTGTGATAGTTACGGACCTTAGGGTTAGGGTGCGGGTTAGTTAAGTGCATACATGGTGGTATCTGTAAGATTTAGTGCAGGGTTAGAAGTAGGGTTTTGGTTAGTGTATGTATGTGGTTTATTTAGTTTGTTTGTATAGGTAGTATGTAGTGGGCGATGGGATGGAACAATTATGACAGTTTGACTTTTTGAATTTCACCGTTTAGGGCGTTCGGTGTATATGTGGTTCATGGAATATGTCTCAACGTTTAGATACTCGGGTAAGTAAATGTTCGTGCTTATAATATAGACCCATCAGAGAAGGCTCTAAGGTCAATAGAGACCAGGCTAAAGACCTGGAAGTTGACTGGAGAGAAAGCACACATGTTCACAGAATTACTCAGGGCTCTAGGACCTCAAGAAGAAGAGGAAATAGATGGAGTTGAAGAAGAATGGACATGCCTCAAAACAGCATTTATTAGGACTACAAGAGATATGTATCTGAGCCAGGTATGGAAATAAGGTACATAAGGAAAGCTAGTGGTGGAATGCAGAAGTCTAGGAAGTCATCAAAAGAAATAAGAACTGCAGGAAAAAAATGGGAGATAGAAAAGATGGATCAGGCTAGGAAGAAATAATGGTTAGCTAACAAAGAAGTTAAGAAAGGAGTGGCAATAGTAAAGAACAAGGCTTCAAAGGCACTCTACCAGCTTCTGGAAAGTTAGTCAGCAGATGGCACAAATATGCCACCACCTGCCTTGACAATGATTAGCACTCTCATATAGCTAGGATAAAGGCTGTAATAGAGTATCTGAAACAAACCAGATTAATGTTACTGTCTCCAAAATTTAGTTAGGCAAGACAGGTGTTCATAGATTCATAGGCTTTACTAAGCTTATGGCCAAGGAGACCAATGAAACACTGAGCCACATCACTCAGTACTGATGAGAAATTAACAATGTTCCCCATTAAGCAGGTTGCTGTTCCATTTAGATGAAAGATATAAGAGTGCTGAGTGATTACCTGCATAGAAAGTTAAGCAGAGATCACCCCTTCTCAGGTGTCTGTTCAACCCAAATTACAAAGACAAGACTTTTATTTTTCTGTATGACACTAAGCAGAGAGATGTATGCCATTTGTCAGAATAGTTAGGGGGGCTGAAATATGAGATTTTATTTGGTGAGGTGATATTGAGATCTCTCTTGAGTTGATTTAAGAGCTTACAGAGGTATAAGCCAATGCCACTATGGTACGGCGGTAGCGTTGTTACCTCACAGCAAGAGGTTCTCCCATTCGATTCTCGGCTGGGCTTGGGAGTGCCTTCTGTGTGGAGTCTGCATGTCCTCCCCGTGGTTGGGTAGCGTTCGAAAGACATGCGTGCATAAATGGGCGTGCCTTTGTTGAAGGTTGGGCATCGAGCTGACACCTTGGCGTTTCATAAAAATCTACTGCCAATCATTAGCGGACTGGAATTCCGCTGTGGCGACCCCTTACCGGGGAAAGCCAAAAGACAAACAACAACAGCAGAGGTATAAGCCAAAAAGGGCATTATATTCAATGACAGGCCCAATATGGGAGGAATAAAGTGGCACTTTAACTTCTTTGTACTTGTGCAAGTGCAAGCTAGAAGGATTTCTAATCACCACAATGACATGCTGGTCAAAGGATAGTTTGTTATCAACAAAGGTGCCAAAGTCCTTGACGACTGTGTCAGATTTGTATGAACTGTTAATTATGTGGTAAATGGTAGAGTTGCCAGGTTTACCAAAGGAACTTATGCTGCATTTATTGGTTTTGGCATTAAGTCCATGATTAACACATCAGGTATTTGTTTGGTCTACCCTTTGGTGGAGAACTTTTGTATCAGAATGGGATTTGATAACCATCCCCAGTTTGCAATCATCAACAAACTTGCTAGCCATAGTTTTCTGATATCAGTTTCCCTGACAGAGAGGTATATACCAAAGACAAGGACACCCAGGACAGAGCTTTATGGAGCATCAATGGTGATGCTTTTCTGTTTAAAGCAATTAGCCATGAAGTTAACTGTAATGGCTCTGTCAGATGGACAATTATCCATCCATCAAACTGTGTATGGGTTAATGATGAGATGTGAGAGTTTGTCAAAAATCCTAGTGTGAGGGATGGTGTCAAAGAGTTTGGCAAGGTCCATACAGGTAGCATGGACCACCCCTTATCCATGGCTTCACTGACCATTTCAAAGAACTCAGCCAGGCTGAGCAGGTATAATATGCCTTTTACAAAGCCAAGCAGGTAGAAGGTCACCTATATAATTGTTTATTAGATTAGCCATAATAAGATCCATAGCTTTGTACATATTAGTGCGACTGTAACACCAGGGAAATACTGCCAGGCTGGCTATCTGAAAATTTTTAAACAATTATATGTCACTTGAAAATATTAATATGATTTATACAGAAATGTGACGAAAGGAAATACTGCCAGCCCAGCTAGCTGGAATTTTGTAAATAATCATATGTTATTTGTGAATAGTACTATGATTCATATTCTTATCTTGCAATTGTAAGAGAACTATATGTTATGTGTGTATTAAACTGCTATTGCAGAAGTGTGTGCAAAGTACTGAGCTAAAATGTAACCACAGTGTACCCTACTGGAAAAGAGCAGAATGTTTTATGATTATGTTTATCTCTCAGTTTCACTGAAGGAAACAGGAAGGCCAGAGCTAGAAATTTCTTTCTGTTGTCTTGAAACAGAAATAATGACTATGTTTAAAATGTAAAGTGTTTTTATTGCTATTTCTGTTAGCCTGGGAACTGAAGTCAGGTGACAAAGAGTGATGTCATCCAAAGCTGACCCAGCAGTAATGTTTTGATATTAATTTGGGAACTCTCTCAGAGACTGTGCATTTTGTATTTGTCTTTGGACCTGGAAACATGCTCTCATCAGCACTTGCCTTGCTAATAGTAAGTAACCAGGATACAGTAATCTCTCTTAGACATAGATAAGAATATAGTAAAG
This sequence comes from Protopterus annectens, assembly GCF_019279795.1. NCBI lineage: Eukaryota > Metazoa > Chordata > Ceratodontiformes > Protopteridae > Protopterus > Protopterus annectens. The sequence continues at coordinate 199,922,740 of NC_056733.1, forward strand.
ATTAGTTTAGATGTTTTGTGTATTTATTTGAGACTGTCCTGCAATGTTGTTTTGAAATACATCCTGAGATTCTGAACTCTGTTGTCACTGTGTTGAGTTATTGAGTATTGTCTTGTTCTTTTATTATTTATTATGAAATATATTTAAACCTTTTTAATTGTGGTTGGTTTGTTTAGAGATATTTAAGCTCATATAGTACTTGCATATGTATTTGGTGACACTGTATAGGCCCCTCCTAAATAGCCTTGACCTCGGTCACACTTACCATTTGGATAATAATAACATCACACAGTAGGATTGATCACCCTTTGGGAAGAGCCTTATAGTAGCTAATAAAGAGCTAGTTGGTGGCAGTGATAACTACCTTTTAGTCTGGGCAGAAAGGAGCATAGCTAGTAAACCTGTGTCAGCCTTTCCCAGAAGTGTGTGTGTGTTTGTATATAAATGAAATCTCAAAGTGTGTGTGCCAGCTACTTGAGTAGGGACACGAAGCACTGGTTGGACAGAGAGGGTGCTGGAGGTTTTGGCATGACTGCTCAGCTGAGATCTTAACCCTATAGCATTGCCAGTGGTGAGTCTTATTGGGAATCTGGAGAGAGAAGGAGAAACCAGCCCCAGACTGACTGTGATCTCTGTGTGCTCTTAAGGGAAATTGTACTTTACTGTGTGTGTACTTGTCATCCTCCCAATGTGCACGTACCTCACTGGTGCTAGTGGTGAGGATTGAAGCTCCTTGATTACTGGGCCAGTGCAGGGGCATCACAGAGACTAATGAACCTGTAATTCCCAGGGTTAGTGAAGGGATTACTTTTACATAGGAGCACCACAAGAGCTGTTCTCAACACCTTGGAGATATAACAATTGGAGACACTCAGGTTGAAGAGTTGATGAAGGCATTTTGCTAAGTGGGATTTTTTTCCGGCATATATCCGGGATATTTTTTTAAATTTTTGGAAAGTGTCAAAAAAGATTAGGTTTAAAGTGGTTTCAGGAGGGATGAAGGGGGATGGAAGAAACAGACAGGAGGGTAGGTGGGATGAAGATGGAAAAATATTTGTCCACAAGAATATTAGAAATGTCTTCAAGTTCAGAGAATAGGATACCATTAGAGATAAGTTCAGTATAAAATTGTTTGTTACTTCTAGGCTGGGATTCAGAAACACAGCAGTCAAAGTCACAGCCAGCCTGCACAGATTACATTGTTTACACAACAAGGTCTGGAGCTCATATAGTTAGTACATGGGGTAAATCAGTAAGAGATGAACTTATTAAATATCCCTTTCAGAGCTGCAGCATGTACTGCTGTAAGAGCACGTACCACTGAACTGTGACCACAGGGAAAGACAAGGAAAAGAAGTGGATGCTAGTTGTGTGCATGCTTCAATGTGGCTCAGTGTGTAATGACATGTGCACAGAAGAGACAAGAAACAGAAGCCATATAGAAGCCTTACATGACCATTATAGGCATCTTTTCATCTATTTTTGACCAAACTAAATATTGGAAATGTCATTACAGGAAAGTAGTGAAAAAGGGGGAAGCAAACAGTGGGTAGGACATAATATGAAACCCTAAGTAATGAGCAGAATGGATATGAAGAAGGTGGAGTAAAATATTTTAGTGTCAGGTGCTTATATATATATATCTTCTTCTTTCAGCTGCTCCCATCAGGGGTCGCCACAGCAGATCAACTGTTTCCATTTCTTCCTGTCCTCTGCATCTTGCTCAGTCACACCAACCACCTGCATGTCCTTTCTCACCACATCCATAAACCTTATCTTAGGCCTTCCTCTTTTCCTGTTACCTGGCAGCTTCATCCTTAGCATCTTTTTCCCAATATACTCTGCATCCCTCCTCAGCACATGTCCAAACCAATGTAATCTTGCCTCTCTGGCTTTGTCTCCAAACCTTCCAACCTGGGCTGACCCTCTAATATACTTATTCCTAATCCTGTCCATCCTCATCACACTCAGTGCAAATCTTAACATCTTCAACTCTGCCACATCAAGCTCTGACTCCTGCCTTTTTGTCAATACCACTGTCTCCAACCCATATAACATAGCTGGTCTACCCTCTTGTAGACTTTCCCTTTCACTCTTACTGGTACTCGTCTGTCACAAATCACTCCTGACACTCTTCTCCACCCACTCCATCCTTTCTGTACTCTCTTCTTCACCTCTCTTCCACACTCACCGTTACTCTGAACTATTGACCCCAAGTATTTAAACTCATCCACCTTCGCCACCTCTACTCCTTGCATCCTCACCATTCCTCTATCCTCCCTCTCATTCACACTCATATATTCTGTCTTAGTCCTGCTGACCTTCATTCCTCTTCTCTCTAGAGCATATCTCCACCTCTCCAGGGTCTCCTCCACCTGTTCCCTACTCTCACTACAGATCACAATGTCATCTGCAAACATCATAGTCCTCGGGGACTCCTGTTTGATCTCATCTGTCAACCTGTCCATCACCATTACAAATAAGAAAGGGCTCAGAGCTGAACCTTGATGTAATCCCACCTCCACCTTAAACGCATCCGTCACTCCCACCGCAAACCTCACCACTGTCACACTACCCTCGTACATATCCTGTACCACTCTTACATACTTCTCTAACACTCCCGACTTCCTCATACAATACCACAACTCCTCTCTAGGCACCCTGTCATATGCTTTCTCTAAATCCACAAAAGACACAATGCAACTCCTTCTGACATTCTCTGTACTTCTCCATCCACACTCTCAAAGCAAACATCGCATCTGTAGTGCTCTTTCCTGGCATGAAACCATACTGCTGATCACTAATCATCACCTCCCTTTTTAACCTAGCTTCCACTACTCTTTCCCATAACTTCATGCTGTGACTGATCAATTTAATCCCTCTGTAGTTACTACAGCTCTGCACATCACACTTATTCTTAAAAATCAGTACCAAAACACTTTTTCTCCATTCCTCAGGCATCCTCTCACTTTCCAAGATTTCATTAAACAATCTAGTTAAAAACTCCACTGCCATTTCACCTAAAGACCTCCATGCTTCCACAAGTATGTCATCTGGACCAACAGCATTTCCGTTCTTCATCCTCTTCATAGCTATCCTTACTTCCTCCTTGCTAATCCACTGCACTTCATGATTTACTATCCACACATCATCCAACCTTCTGGATTTGCCCCCCTCCCCAAAGCTGTGCAACCCTGGAGTTGATATATATAGTTGGGGGGGTGTGGGGGGCACAGCACCCCACAAATAGGGGTGTGGGGGTGAAGCCCCCCCACTAATATTCATTTAATAGTCATTTAAAACATGAAAATACAACAAAAATTAAACATTTTAAATGAATATGGGTGGGGAGCTTCACACACCCCCATTGTGGGAGCTGTGCCCCCCCACACCCCCCTAACTATATATATATTAGGTTGCACAACTTTGGGGAGGGGGGCAAGTCCCTGTTAAGTGCCTTGAATACTGGTTGTCGACCAAATGAGCCTTCGACCAAATGAGTTTCGACCATATGAACTGTCGACCATATCAAGTAGATCCATATATATATATATATATATATATATATATATATATATATATATATATATAGGTTCATAGGTTCATAGGCTGGTACTAGGCCATCAGCTCTAGAGCCTATACAAGCCTAGCCATAACAATTCCCTGGCTATTTCTTCCCACACTATTTACTTCCCTGGACCCGTGTCTAGCAGGGATACTGACGTGATCCTCGGGGTGAATTTCCTTTCTCCCATCCAATCATCAAGGTTCCTTGTAAAGAGGGCCAAGGAGACACTCTGCTTGACATGTATGGGCAATCTATTCCAGAGTCTGGGGAGTCTCTGGGTCAGGAACCTATCCCTCCAGCATGTTTTGTTTATTGTGATGACAAGGTTTAGATCCCTGGAGCATGTGGCTCTGACAGATTGGGATTTCTTTAAGTGTAGCATATCCAACAGCTCTGGGTTTGACATGGCCTTGTATGTTAAGCAGAGATTGCCTCTGAGTAGACGATATGCGACAGAGTATAGCTTTTTTAAGGCGGTCAGCATAGGGCATCTGCTTTAGGCCTGTGATTCTTTTAGTGAGGTATTTCTGTGGCCTTTCCAGTTGTTGCAGATGTCTTGAGAGGTACATACCAAATGGGGCATTGTATTCTATAATGGGTCTAATAAGGGATGAGTACAGTGGGGCAATGACCTCCTTTTTTCTGGAATAAAAGCCCTTAGTGATGAGGTGTGCCACATAGAAGGATTTCCTGACTGTTGTGGTGATGTGGTTATCAAAGGTGAGACCACTGTCCACCTGTCTTCCTAAGTCTCTTATCATACTTTCAGTGTTTAGTGTACTGCCACCTATATGGTAATTCACGGGTACATGTTTTTTCCCAAAGGGGATAACTATACATTTCTTGGCATTGAACTTGAGCCCATGGCTCTGGCACCAAGCATCTGCTTCTGTAAGGCCCTTTTGTAGAGTATCCACATCATTTGGGGATTCAATAATGGCTCCCAGTTTGCAGTCATCTGTGAACTTTGTTAGCCAGAGTCCCTTAGTGTTGGCCTGTACTTCAGAGAAGTAGATGCCAAACAAGAGCGGTCCCAGGACTGAACCCAGAGGTACTCCACTTGTCACTTGTCTGGAGCTGGATTTGGAGTTGGCTACTTTTACAGTGTGGGTTCTATAAGTAAGCCAGTTAGCAGCCCATTGGATGACATAGGGATTAATGGCAAGCTTAGTAAGTTTATCTATGATTCCAGAATGGGGGATGGTGTCAAAGGCCTTGGCAAGGTCTAGATAGGCTGTGTGGACCACCTTACCCTTGTCCATGGCTCTGGAGACTGATTCAAAGAAGTCAATCAGGTTCAGGAGACAAGATCGGCCCTTCATGAACTGAAACTGGGTGGGGTCCAGTGTTTGAAGGTTGCCAATGTCTTTGTTTATAAGTTCCATGATACTATGCTCCATGGCCTTGCAGATAAGGCTTGTCAGACTGATGGGACGGTATTTTCCGGGATCCAAGGTGGATCCCCTCTTGTGGAATGGGATAAGTGTAGCTCAGCACCACTCAGTGGGCATGAAACCTGAGGTGAGGCTATGATTAAACATGACACTTAGGTGAGATGCCAGTTCATATTGTAGATCATGTAGTACACAGCCCGGGATGTCATCTGGTCCCCTGGATGCTGTATTCTTAGCTATGGAGAGTGCGTTTATTACCTGTGTGGCCGTTATTACCAGAATTTGGCAATCTTCCGATATTGAGATGGGACAATTTAGGGGGTGAGAGGGGGGTGAAGCTGACACTGAATCGATCTGCAAGGATATTGGCAATATCCCTCGGATCAGTATATTTAATTTTCACATTGAGCTAATCGAAGGAAGGACACTGAGCAAACTCGGAACTATAATATATAACATTAAGTATCCTGTTTTTTGCTTATTTTGTTCTTTATTTCTTTGTTAAGTATAGCACCTTGTATACTGTATATTTTTCTAGCTAGTTTCACTGTGTGTGAGGTATTAACTGGAAATTGCCCACTTTTATTAAGCATTTGTTGGTAAGTTTGTTTTTGATAACTTGTTGCAGTTACAACTCTTTTTCTAGAGGCTTCTTTAGCTGTTTAAAACTTTCATTTAAAGGCTCACTGCTGCTTTTCTGCTGTGAGAAACATTTCTGCAGTTTGTTTGTTTCTAAGTAGTGGGGATATTTGTAGCATTTCCATATTTAGGCTTGTATTTGGGCCTAGTGTTTGTGAAGGCTGTGTGTCTGAGCCCAAATTCAAAGACATCTTGGTTTAGCCAAAACCATCAGGCATTTCAGTGAGAGAGAATTGTTTAAGGTCATTGGCTGATTGAGGTCACCTGGACTACAGCTTAGAGTAAGCACCTCATTGGTTCTTTTGAGCTTTTTTTCTTAAAAGTTGTCTCAGGTTTCAACTTTCTGTTACCTAAGAAGTTAAGTTGTGAGTGTTTCTGCCATTTCACACTGAGCTAATTGAAGTAAGGACACTGAGCAAACTTGGAACTATAATATATAACATTAAGTATCCTGTTTTTTGCTTATTTTGTTCTTTATTTCTTTGTTAAGTATAGCACTTTGTTGTACTGTATATTTTCCTAGCTAGTTTCACTGTGTGTGAGGTATTAACTGGAAATTGTCCTCTTTTACTAAGCATTTGTTGGGTTGTTTGTTTCTGATAACTTGTTGCAGTTAAAACTCTTTTTCTAGAGGCTCCTTTAGCTGTTGAAAACTTTCATTTAAAGGCTCACTGCTGCTTTTCTGCTGTGAGAAACATTTCTGCAGTTTGTTTGTTTCTAAGTAGTGGGGATATTTGTAGCATTTCCATATTCAGGCTTGTATTTGGGCCTAGTGTTTGTGGAGGCTGTGTGTCTGAGCACATATTATGGGACATCTTGGTTTAGCCAAAGCCATCAGGCATATCAGTGAGAGAGAATAGTTTAAGGTCATTGACTGACTGAGGTCACCTGGACTGCAGCTTAGACTAAGCACCTCATTGGTTCTTTTGAGCTTTTTTTCTTAAACGTTGTCTCAGGTTTCAACTTTCTGTTACCTAAGAAGTTAAGTTGTGAGTGTTTCTGCCATTTTACACTGAGCTAATTGAAGGAAGGACACTGAGCAAACTCGGGACTATGATACATAACATTAAGTAACCTGTTTTTTGCTTATTTTGTTTTTTATTTCTTTGTTAAGTATAACACTTTGTGTACTGTATATTTTTCTAGCTAGTTTCACTGTGTGTGAGGTATTAACTGGAAATTGTCCACTTTTATTAAGCATTTGTTGGGTTGTTTGTTTCTGATAACTTGTTGCAGTTAAAACTCTTTTTCTAGAGGGTCCTTTAGCTGTTTAAAACTTTCATTTAAAGGCTCACTGCTGCTTTTCTGCTGTGAGAAACATTTCTGCAGTTTGTTTGTTTCTAAGTAGTGGGGATATTTGTAGCATTTCCATATTCAGGCTTGTATTTGGGCCTAGTGTTTGTGGAGGCTGTGTGTCTGAGCACATATTCAGGGACATCTTGGTTTAGCCAAAGCCATCAGGCATTTCAGTGAGAGAGAATTGTTTAAGGTCATTGGCTGACAGAGGTCACCTGGACTACAGCTTAGACTAAGCACCTCATTGGTTCTTTTGAGCCTTTTTCTTAAAAGTTGTCTCAGGTTTCAACTTTCTGTTACCTAAGAAGTTAAGTTGTGAGTGTTTCTGCCATTTCACACTGAGCTAATCGAAGGAAGGACACTGAGCAAACTCGGAACTATAATATATAACATTAAGTATCCTGTTTTCTGCTTAATTTGTTCTTTATTTCTTTGTTAAGTATAGCACTTTGTGTACTGTATATTTTTCTAGCTAGTTTCACTGTGTGTGAGGTATTAACTGGAAATTGTCCACTTTTATTAAGCATTTGTTTGGTTGTTTGTTTCTGATAACTTGTTGCAGTTACAACTCTTTTTCCTAGAGGCTCCTTTAGCTGTTTAAAACTTTCATTTAAAGGCTCACTGCTGCTTTTCTGCTCTGAGAAACATTTCTGCAGTTTGTTTGTTTCTAAGTAGTGGGGATATTTGTAGCATTTCCATATTCAGGCTTGTATTTGGGCCTAGTGTTTGTGGAGGCTGTGTGTCTGAGCACATATTCAGTGGCATCTTGGTTTAGCCAAAGCCATCAGGCATTTCAGTGAGAGAGAATTGTTTAAGGTCATTGGCTGAATGAGGTCACCTGGACTACAGCTTAGACTAAGCACCTCATTGGTTCTTTTGAGCTTTTTTCTTAAAAGTTGTCTCAGGTTTCAACTTTCTGTTACCTAAGAAGTTAAGTTGTGAGAGTTTCTGCCATTTCACACTGAGCTAATCAAAGGAAGGACACTGAGCAAACTCGGAACTATAATATATAACATTAAGTATCCTGTTTTTTGCTTATTTTGTTCTTTATTTCTTTGTTAAGTATAGCACTTTGTATACTGTATATTTTTCTAGCTAGTTTCACTGTGTGTGAGGTATTAACTGGAAATTGTCCACTTTTATTAAGCATTTGTTGGGTTGTGGTAACTTGTTGCAGTAAAAACTCTTTTTCTAGAGGCTCCTTTAGCTGTTTAAAACTTTCATTTAAAGGCTCACTGCTGCTTTTCTGCTGTGAGAAACATTTCTGCAGTTTGTTTCTAAGTAGTGGGGATATTTGTAGCATTTCCATATTCAGGCTTGTATTTGGGCCTAGTGTTTGTGGTGGCTGTGTGTCTGAGCACATATTCAGGGACATCTTGGTTTAGCCAAAGCCATCAGGCATTTCAGTGAGAGAGAATTGTTTAAGGTCATTGGCTGACAGAGGTCACCTGGACTACAGCTTAGACTAAGCACCTCATTGGTTCTGTTCTTTTGAGCTTTTTTTCTTAAATGTTGTCTCAGGTTTCAACTTTCTGTTACCTAAGAAGTTAAGTTGTGAGTGTTTCTGCCATTTCACACTGAGCTAATCGAAGGAAGGACACTGAGCAAACTCGGAACTATAATATATAACATTAAGTATCCTGTTTTCTGCTTAATTTGTTCTTTATTTCTTTGTTAAGTATAGCACTTTGTGTACTGTATATTTTTCTAGCTAGTTTCACTGTGTGTGAGGTATTAACTGGAAATTGTCCACTTTTATTAAGCATTTGTTTGGTTGTTTGTTTCTGATAACTTGTTGCAGTTACAACTCTTTTTCGTAGAGGCTCCTTTAGCTGTTTAAAACTTTCATTTAAAGGCTCACTGCTGCTTTTCTGCTCTGAGAAACATTTCTGCAGTTTGTTTGTTTCTAAGTAGTGGGGATATTTGTAGCATTTCCATATTCAGGTTTGTATTTGGGCCTAGTGTTTGTGGAGGCTGTGTGTCTGAGCACATATTCAGTGACATCTTGGTTTAGCCAAAGCCATCAGGCATTTCAGTGAGAGAGAATTGTTTAAGGTCATTGGCTGAATGAGGTCACCTGGACTACAGCTTAGACTAATCACCTCATTGGTTCTTTTGAGCTTTTTTTCTTAAAAGTTGTCTCAGGTTTCAACTTTCTGTTACCTAAGAAGTTAAGTTGTGAGAGTTTCTGCCATTTCACACTGAGCTAATCAAAGGAAGGACACTGAGCAAACTCGGAACTATAATATATAACATTAAGTATCCTGTTTTTTGCTTATTTTGTTCTTTATTTCTTGGTTAAGTATAGCACTTTGTATTCTGTATATTTTTCTAGCTAGTTTCACTGTGTGTGAGGTATTAACTGGAAATTGCCCACTTTTATTAAGCATTTGTTGGTAAGTTTGTTTTTGATAACTTGTTGCAGTTACAACTCTTTTTCTAGAGGCTTCTTTAGCTGTTTAAAACTTTCATTTAAAGGCTCACTGCTGCTTTTCTGCTGTGAAACATTTCTGCAGTTTGTTTGTTTCTAAGTAGTGGGGATATTTGTAGCATTTCCATATTCAGGCTTGTATTTGGGCCTAGTGTTTGTGGAGGCTGTGTGTCTGAGCCCAAATTCAAAGACATCTTGGTTTAGCCAAAACCATCAGGCATTTCAGTGAGAGAGAATTGTTTAAGGTCATTGGCTGACTGAGGTCACCTGGACTACAGCTTAGAGTAAGCACCTCATTGGTTCTTTTGAGCTTTTTTTCTTAAAAGTTGCCTCAGATTTCAACTTTCTGTTACCTAAGAAGTTAAGTTGTGAGGGTTTCTGCCATTTCCACTGAGCTAATTGAAGTAAGGACACTGAGCAAACTTGGAACTATAATATATAACATTAAGTATCCTGTTTTTTGCTTATTTTGTTCTTTATTTCTTTGTTAAGTATAGCACTTTGTGTACTGTATATTTTTCAAGCTAGTTTCACTGTTTGTGCAGTATTAACTGGAAATTGTCCACTTTTATTAAGCATTTGTTGAGTTGTTTGTTTCTGATAACTTGTTGCAGTTAAAACTCTTTTTCTAGAGGCTCCTTTAGCTGTTGAAAACTTTCATTTAAAGGCTCACTGATGCTTTTCTGCTGTGAGAAGCATTTCTGCAGTTTGTTTGATTCTAAGTAGTGGCAGGGGCGGCTCATGGCATCGGACTGCCGGACTGCAGCCCCCTCAGTTGTTTTTTGTAGTGTGTATGTTTAATTTAATGTAAAAAAAAAAGAAATCTTTTTTTTTTTGTAGTTTAAATTTCGAGTCTGCGACTTGAAAGTACGCGCATGCGCATTGCGCACCTTACCCGCGCGGTTGTAAACAGCTTTTTTTTTTTCTTTTTTTTTTTTTTTTTCTTTGCAGCCCGGAGGAACACATAAGGCATCATTGTGATGCCCAGAAGTCTATGCGGCAGTGGTTTCAAACCACATAGACTTGGAAGGGGCTCGGACTGCGACGTCCGCAGGCACGTCAGTCATGACTTGCCTGCTGGGTTAAAGCCTAAATGCTGCTGATTCATTGTCGCTCTCTTCCCGGGCTTTATGTGCTGGGAAGAGAGCGAGAATCAGTCATTTCAGTTTAGTTTAGGGTTAGGAATCGAGCTTTCTCTTTTGGGAATTGTGATCATCATCAGTTGTATTTTTTTTTCAAATTTGTATTTGGAATCTTTTTTTGGGTGGATTATCGTTTGCAGTGGACAGCGCCTGTAGCAGAAGAAAGAAGAAGAAGATAGAAGAAGAAAGTACAGGGTGCTGCAGAATTAAGTAAGTAATTATGAGGGACTCTTTCTTACTTGGTTCACTTAATTTATTTGTGGTGGTTTTAATGTGTGATTACATGCAATCATGAAATACTTAGAGGCTAGAGCAGATCGCATAGTACCATCATTATGTGCTTAATATTTAAAAAAAAATTAATCTTATTTGCATATATAGTGTGTGTCTGTGTGTGTGTGTGTGTGTGTGTGTGTGTGTGTGTGTGTGTGTGTGTGTGTGTGTGTGTGTGTGTGTGTCTGTATGTGTTCAGTGCAGGAAGACAAATGTAAATACAAAAATGATCCACTTTGGTTAATAGAGGAGAAACAGAAGCAGTTTTTCCTCATAAAAGTACCATAGTTTCAAAGTCACTTACCAAATTGGGGGGGGGGGGCAAAAAAAGTTAAAGATAGAAAATGTTTGGACTGGACTAGGAAGGAATTTTGAGGGGAGCTGTATATTGTAGAAAGCTGATCAAATTATGTTTTTTTGCATATTATCCCTACAGCCATGTATGTTTCCTTAAGTCATTCAGATTTCCTCTCACCTCCTAAAACATGGTACTTAGTGGCTATTTTAAATTATTACTATATGCAGTCTTTACTGTTGCAACTGAGTCCTGGGCTTTGGCTATAAATGAGCTGCAATGGTAGTCCACCTACCCAGTTCATCAAATAATTTATAAATAAAAATAAACTTTCAAAAATTGTTGTAAATTAGTATGAGACTAATGCCATCCAGCACTGATGATGATTATGAGGATTATTATTACCATTATTACTATAATTATTTTTATTGCTTTTAAGCATTCTGAGATAGATCAACAGTTGCATGAGGTTTTGTGGAAACATGTTGATTGTAACAAGGTAAGACAATTAACTTGGCAAGGGATGCCCACAATTCAAAAGTGGTGCAGAAAGTGACTGCAAGTCCATAAATGAAAAAGTAGTAAGTCAAGATTATATAATAAGAATTTAGAAAATGTCTGTGTTCTTTTTGCTTCCTAATTTCCTTGCAACTATCAAGCCTATCCCCAGTTATTCATTTGTCCTGCTGTTCCTGGCATCCATGTACACTGAACATGGGAGGTAAGAGTTAAGGACTATGTGTGTCAGAAGGTTTTGCCAGGTTTCATGTCTTAAATGAGCTTACTGCAGGGTAAGATGGTCTGCTTGGTGTTGTCTGCAGCACCTGGCAAAGAAGGTGGTGTGTGTGGAACACTTATCTTGCCAAAATAAGTAAATAGCCCACTTATGTTTCAACATGTGTTTTGACAAAATATTGATCTAATGAATATATTGTTTTGTTTTTAGTGCACAATAATAGCATATATTATTGCTACCCAATTTGAAATTATCTTGAAGGACAGCAGGTGGAAAGGGCTTAGGTGTTAGTTTGGGGTGGTACGTGAGAGATCAGTTTGGAGGCCCCACCAAAATGGTCCAAATTGGGCCCAACAATTGCTAAAGCTGTTTTTTCTGATGGTGACACTGACTAGAACAATGACATCCTCACTGGAGTCTCACTTTTTTTCTTCTGGGAAGTTACAGCAGTTATATAAAAAAAACAGCAGGATATAAATTGACAGAGAAAAGATAGCATATCTTTACAGTGTATTGACCGTGTTTCTCTTTGTGTGGAAATGTAGTTTGTTTTCTTGCACTGGAAAATTTCAAGTCAGCTCATGCCATGTAAGCAAACTGTTCTTTGATAGTGAAAGATGCAGATTATTCTGTATACAACATGTCTGTGTGTGTTTAATGCCCCAGAGAACAGATGGTGGTGGGTGGAGATGCGCAGGCTTGAACCCTGTACCTTGTATGCAGGTGTTAAGGACCTGAATTCCCTACCCACCACCATTTGTAAAAAAAAAAAATTGCAGATTTTTGCCTCATATTTCATCTGATCTGTACCTCATAATATCTGTGGTTTCTAAATACTGTGATGCTTGATAGTTGATGGTGCACTGGTAGCATTGTTGCTTTACAGCTGCAGGTTCTTGGGTTTGATTCTTGGCTGGGGTGCCTTCTGTGTGGGGTCTGCATCTTCTGTCTGTGTTTGTGTGGGTTTGCTTTTGTGTCCTCCCATGTTATAAAGACATGTCTGCATTATTTCTTCCTGGGCCTCTGCTGAAAATTGTTTTTTTATTCCAAGTCAGATTGTCCTGATTAACAGATGTTAAATCAAATTGACAGGCATTTGAATTTCAGACTTCAGGTTTCTGAATGTTTAATTCCTTACATATTTTATTTGATGGTGCAGTGGTAGCATTGTTGCCTCACAGCTATAGGTTTTCTGGTTTGATTCTTGGCTGGTGTGCCTTCTGTATGGAGTTTGCATCTCATGCCTGTGTTTGTGTGGATTTGTTCTGGTGTCCTGTCATTTTACAAAGACATATGCCTGCAGTATTTCTCCCTGGGCCTCTGTTGAAAATTGTTTTTATTCTGTCAGAAGTAAAATTGACAGGCATTTGAATTTCAGACTTCATATTCTTCAGAAATAGCAATTTTCTAAGTTTATAAGATGAATATTTGAAATGTGTCCTTATTTTTTGGACTGTATTACCCCATTATTGGCTTTGTCCAGGTTTCTTTGCGCTAAGGTGGACAACTATGGCAAGAACTGAATTCACTGAATATGTCTGAGGGCTGTATTCCCTCATTACTGGGTTTGTCCAGGTGTTTTGTATGAAATGAATTCATTAAATGATGGCCAATTAAGTTTCAGTCTTCCTCTCTTTCACAATGAAGTTGATTTGGTGTAGGGGTATGCTGCTCTGACTGTTTTGCACAGGGACCTTGGCAGTAAAATGTATGGTGTTAACACAGCATTCTTCTTTCACAAAGCAGGTGATTTGGCATAGTTGTATGTTGCTCTGACACAGCATTTTATTCTAGCAACTTTCCAAGATTATACAAGCAATGTTTAACGTGTCCCTGGTTTTTGGCCTTTTGACCCCCCCCCAATAAATTTGGCTTTATCCATATTTCTTGTGCTGCGAAGTTGAGATGCAGTTGAGTATTGAGTAGATTTTACAAGGAGCTGAGAGCTGCAGGTGAAGAGAAGTTTAGTGCTGCTTATGATGTCAACAATACCACTATGCCAAATTGTATACTTGCTTTTGATGCAGAAGGTTGTTGGTTCTACTCCCACAAGGGGTGAATGCTGCCGTACTGAAAAAGTTAAGATACTATGAGCCTGTTATCAGTTTGCCATCCATTTCCTATTGCAACATTACTAGCTTATCATGTTTAATGTAATGTACGCAATTTATTCCTCAGGGGCATCAGACACTTTATTTTTCGATGAAACCATGAAATATAAAGGTGTTTGCTAGCAGCAACCTCTTCATTAGTTACAGATTTATTTAATGTGGAATTATTTAGACGGCTTTTTTACTTCAGCGATTGTGCATATTTACTGATAATGGTGGAATGTAGAATTGTGCATATTTACTGATAATGGTGGACTGTAGAAGTTTGAGTATACTTTTATGATGGAAATGTTCTGAATTGGGCAGTTTTGTCATTATTGGTGCATGTGTTTTGTTTCATTGTTTACAGGAAAAATGTTCAAAATAATAGGAAGGTGTATCAAAGAGCACATGCATGTTTCATATGCAAGGGGCCTATGATTTGAAAACAGCCCAGAATTAATCTTTATCTGCCACTGGTAAAATGTATTTTCTTTGAATGTGGTTTCAATGCTGTTTCAATGAATGTGAGTTTCAAGGGCAGAGAAGTTTTACTGCTAAGTTTGTTTAGCAGATGGCTTACTGTTTGTGCTGTAAAATGCAAAATAAAACTTTCAAATGAAGTCCAAATCATCATAGAGGTAAATCAGTATGCACATTAGTGTTTATGGTAAATGGAGGGAAATAGTTAAGTAATGGATCATTGGAATGGCTGCAGGGGGAGGCTCCATTTGACCATGATTTTGTGAAGGGCAGCAAACTTAGACAGCCCCAGCTGAACTATACCTCCCAACTGTCCAGATTTTCAAAGAATGAATAGATGTTTGCTTATTTTTGGTTTGTTCCTCATAAAATTTGTGACTTTCTGGTAAATCATTTAGGAATTAAGTCACTAAATAATGACACACTGAGTTTCAGACTTCATAACCTTCAGAAAAATGCATACTAAAGTAAGACCTGTTGTTTTATCAACTGTCTAAGTTTATACAAGAGCAATTTTTAGTACTGTTTATATGTTCTCCAATATATTTGGCCTTGTCCAGATTTATTGCATTAACAGGTTGAGAGGTACATGCAAATAAATTGCTTTATAGAATTAGGCATAGCCAAACCTCTCAACTGTCTCTGATTTTGGCTCAAATAATAATCCCCCCACAAAATAGCAATTTCGGAAGAAAACATGGAGGATTTACAATTTAGAAATAACTGTAATAATTAGAGTTATAGATAACTTTTATTTCAGAAATGCATGTAGATTATTTTATTTTGTCAGCTGCTCAAGTTAGCAGTACTAATATTAAAGTGTCCCTTCTTTGACAGGTTCCCAGCTGTATTGTGTGGCTATTTTATATTTTTACATCACATTTTTGGTCCATTTTTTATAAAATTGTTGTTTTTTTGGCAAATCATTAAAGACTGAAGTTAGAAAATAATGACAGACATTTGAGTTTCAGGTTTCATACCATTCAGAAAAGTCATACTAATGCAAGACCTATTCTATTATCTAAGTTTATAAGAGCAATATTTTAAAAATTTTCCTTATTTTGGGCCTTTGTCCCACTTCTTTGTATGGCTTTGTCCAGATTTCTTACTCTGAGGTTGAGAGGTATGGCTAATGTGTCAGGGTCATCACAGTCAGCCAGAGACATTTCAAATTGTGACATACTTGTTGCACCCCACTCCACCATGTAGTGACTCTGGATGTGTTGAAGCAAGGCAAGGAGTAGTTATGCAGTGTAAATGTGCAGGGTATCCACCCATCCAAGGTAGACACAAGTACTAGAGTGGCTTTCCATCTGTCCTTGAGTTTTGCAGAATGGTCTGGTTTCTGTCATTTTTTTTGTACTGTGGATTTATGCTTATTACTCAGAGTGCCTGTTGCTTTGTGTTTAAGTAGCAATACTTTAATGACCATCAGGTACGCTTGGTTGAGATTGTAAGATGCAAGTAAGCTTTAATAAGCATACTGTTAAAGAAATGCCAACATTGAAAACCTTTCTGTTGTTGCCATGTATAGAATACTTAACTAGATAATGTATAAGCCTTGGGTATTGAAATGCATAGGACAGTATTTGTAATAAAGGACAGGATTACATTATTTTCAGAAGCTCATTACACTTGGAGACTTCCAATCATCTCTGCAGGCTTTACCTGTAAACTAAAGAGAATGCCAATCGTGTGGTCCATAACCTGTACAGTAATCCTTTTAAGCAATGTTTCTTGAGCTTATTTCTTGTTTGCTTTTCATTTTTTACTTTGATCATGTTTTCCCCATGAAACAAGTAGATAGTTGTCAGGCAGCAGGTCTTTTCTTGGATAAGGAACATGTTTACAAGTGGGGGCATCAGAGATTTCTACTTTCAGCATGTTACTTGGTACTTTAATAAAGCTGAATATAAATTATAATTAGAACTACAGTGCAATAAGTGGTTTGAGTTGAGTGCTGCTCATTTTTCTTGTACTTGATTTTGACTGGCATTCCATTAATGTATTTAAAAATAATTTATTTTTTCATGCCTCACAACCTTTTTGTTTCCATCTAGATATTAAGTAAGCTGTCATGCAGCCAATGCATTGAAATATTTTTATTCTTCTACACTTCATTTTGTCTTTATTGGACTCATAATGACGGTTTGGCATCCATGGCTGTGTATTTAGTTAGTTTTTGTGGTTTTGAGCATAGCTCCTCCCCTTTCTAGTTGGCCACACCCCTTGCCATTGACCCCACCCGTTCAGCTGTCTCCTGCAGCCCCCCTTTGTTTTGAAGTCACCAGCCGCCACTGAGTAGTGGGGATATTTGTAGCATTTCCATATTCAGGCTTGTATTTGGGCCTAGTGTTTGTGGAGGCTGTGTGTCTGACCACATATTCAGGGACATCTTGGTTTATCCAAAGCCATCAGGCATTTCAGTGAGAGAAAATTGTTTAAGGTCATTGGCTGACTGAGGTCACCTAGACTACAACTTAGACTAAGCATCTCATTGGTTCTTTTGAGCTTTTTTTCTTAAAAGTTGTCTCAGGTTTCAACTTTCTGTTACCTAAGAAGTTAAGTTGTGAGAGTTTCTGCCATTTCACACTGAGCTAATCAAAGGAAGGACACTGAGCAAACTTGGAACAATAATATATAACATTAAGTATCCTGTTTTTTGATTATTTTGTTCTTTATTTCTTTAAGTATAGCACTTTTTCTACTGCATATTTATCTAACTAGTTTCACTGTGTGTGAGGTATTAACTGGAAATTGTCCACTTTTATTAAGCATTTGTTGGGTTGTTTGTTTCTGATAACTTGTTGCAGTTAAAACTCTTTTTCTAGAGGCTCCTTTAGCTGTTTAAAACTTTCATTTAAAGGCTCACTGCTGCTTTTCTGCTGTGAGACATTTCTGCAGTTTGTTTGTTTCTAAGTAGTGGGGATATTTGTAGCATTTCCATATTCAGGCTTGTATTTGGGCCTAGTGTTTGTGGAGGCTGTGTGCCTGAGCACATATTCAAGGTCATCTTTCTTTAGCCAAAGCCATCAGGCATGTCAGTGAAAGAGAATTGCTTAAGGTCATTGGCTGAGTTCACCTGGACTACAGCTTAGACTAAGCACCTCATTGGTTCTTTTGAGCTTTTTTTCTTAAAAGTTGTCTCAGGTTTCAACTTTCTGTTACCTAAGAAGTTAAGTTGTGAGTGTTTGTGCCATTTCACACTGAGCTAATCGAAGGACAGACACTGAGCAAACTCGGAACTATAATATATAACATTAAGTATCCTGTTTTTTGCTTATTTTGTTTTTTATTTCTTTGTTAAGTATAGCAATTTGTGTGCTCTATATTTTTCTAGCTAGTTTCACTGTGTATGAAGAGTTAACTGGAAATTTTCCACTTTTATTAAACACTTGTTGGGTTGTCTGTTTCTGATAACTTGTTGCAGTTAAAACTCTTTTTCTAGAGGCTTCTTTAGCTGTTTAAAACTTTAATTTAAAGGCTCACTGCTGCTTTTCTGTGGTTAAAAACATTTCTGCAGTTTGTTTGTTTCTAAGTAGTGGGGATATTTGTAGCATTTTCATATTCAGGCTTGTATGTGGGCCTAGTGTTTGTGGAGGCTGTGTGTCTGACCACATATTCAGGGACATCTTGGTTTAGCCAAAGCCATCAGGCATTTCAGTGAGAGAGAATTGTTTAAAGTCATTGGCTGACTGAGGTCACCTGGACTACAGCATAGACTAAGCACCTCATTGGTTCCTTTGAGCTTTTTTTCTTAAAAGTTGTCTTAGGTTTCAACTTTTTGTTACCTAAGAAGTTAAGTTGTGAGTGTTTCTGCCATTTCAACTGAACTATTCGAAGGAAGGACACTGAACAAACTTGGAACTATAATATAAAATATTACGTATCCTGTTTTTTGCTTATTTTGTTCTTTATTTCTTTAAGTATAGCACTTTGTGTACTGTATATTTTTCTAGCTAGTTTCACTATGTGTGAGGTATTAAATGGAAATTGTCCACTTTTATTAAGCATTTGTTGGGTTGTTTGATTCTGATAACTTGTTGCACTTAAAATTCTTTTTCTAGAGGCTCCTTTAGCTGTTTAACACTTTCATTTAAAGGCTCACTGCTGCTTTTCTGCTGTGAGAAACATTTCTGCAGTTTGTTTGTTTCTAAGTAGTGGGGATATTTGTAGCATTTCCATATTCAGGCTTGTATTTGGGCCTAGTGTTTGTGGAGGCTGTGTGTCTGAGCACATATTCAGGGACATCTTGCTTTAGCCAAAGCCATCAGGCATTTCAGTGAGAGAATTGTTTAAGGTCATTGGCTGACTGAGGTCACCTGGACTACAACTTAGACTAAGCACCTCATTGGTTCTTTTGATCTCTTTTTCTTAAAAGTTCTCTCAGGTTTCAACTTTCTGTAACCTAAGATGTTAAGTTGTGAGTGTTTCTGCCATTTCACACTGAGCTAATCGAAGTAAGGACACTGAGCAAACTCGGAACTATAATATATAACATTAAGTATCCTGTTTTTTTTTTTTGCTTATTTTGTTCTTTATTTCTTTGTTAAGTATAGCACTTTGTGTACTGTATATTTTTCTAGCTAGTTTCACCGTGTGTGAGGTATTAACTGGAAATTGTCTACTTTTATTAAGCATTTGTTGGGTTGTTTGTTATTGATAACTTGTTGCAGTTAAAACTCTTTTTCTAGATTCTCCTTTAGCTTTTTAAAACTTTCATTTAAAGGCTAACTGCTGCTTTTCTGCTGTAAAAACATTTCTGCAGTTTGTTTGTTTCTAAGTAGTGGGGATATTTGTAGCATTTCCATATTCAGGCTTGTATTTGGGCCTAGGGTTTGTGGAGGCCGTGTGTCTGAGCACATATTCAGGAACATCTTGGTTTAGCCAAGGCCAACAGGCATTTCAGTGAGAGAGAATTGTTTAAGGTCATTGGCTGACTGAGGTCACCTGGACTACAGCTTAGACTAAGCATATCATTGGTTCTTTTGAGCTTTTTTTCTTAAAAGTTGTCTCAGGTTTCAACTTTCTGTTACCTAAGAAGTTAAGTTGTGAGTGTTTCTGCCATTTCAGACTGAGCTAATCGAGGGAAGGACCCTGAGCAAACTCGGAACTATAATATATAACATTAAGTATCCTGTTTTTTGCTTATTTTGTTCTTTATTTCTTTGTTAAGTATAGCACTTTGTGTACTGTATATTTTCTAGCTAGTTTCACTGTGTGTGAGGTATTAACTGGAAATTGTCCACTTTTATTAAGCGTTT
Source organism: Protopterus annectens (assembly GCF_019279795.1). NCBI lineage: Eukaryota > Metazoa > Chordata > Ceratodontiformes > Protopteridae > Protopterus > Protopterus annectens. The sequence goes on from NC_056733.1 coordinate 199,942,351, forward strand.
GTTGGTTTGTTTCTTTCTGATAACTTGATGCAGTTAAAACTCTATTTCTAGAGGCTCCTTTAGCTGTTTAAAACTTTCATTTAATGGCTCACTGCTGATTTTCTGCTGTGAGAAACATTTCTGCAGTTTGTTTGTTTCTAAGTAGTGGGGATATTTGTAGCATTTCCATATTCAGGCTTGTATTTGGGCCTAGTGTTTCTGCAGAGTGGTCCTAGCAGCAGGGAACTCAGAAAAGCGACTACTTTCTGGATTTAAGTATCTTTGCTTTTTTTTTCACTTGGAATAGCTTCTGTAGCTTACCCTGAAGTAGCTTGAACTGTTTTTTAACTGTTTTCTGCATTATTTTAAAATCTGCACTTAAAGTTACATTGTAGTCGAATTTGATCGAAAGTTTGTTTGTTTGTTTGTTTAATTTAACTGTGGAGGCTGCCCACTAAAGTGTGCTAGCCTGTGTAACTAATTTATCACTGTTTCTGCATTTTCTGTGTGTTTCTACCAAAAAAACAAAAAAACAAAAAAATAATCCTTGTTTTCCCACCTCTCCTCGACTAGTTTAGACCAGTTTACAGGCATTGCTGTATTCTGGGCTGTGGTGTAGTTCCTGTGTTGTCCATTACCTTACTTGGATAGAAGGAAGTTTCTTTGCTCACCAGTGGGAGTGGGGAGCCTTGAGCAGCCTACCTATCCCTGTAGGAAGTGACCTCAGCACAAGAAGCTGTAGTAATTGGTTGTTTTGGACCATTTCTAGCTCTTTTGTAGTTCACTGTTTAAAATCCGCGTTTGCATGGCTTTGCGCAGTTGTGCGCATAGGGCAGTGCCGGTTAAACAAGGTTAAACTTTTTCTGGCTCCGTCAAGTCTGCTCTTCAAATTTTCCCTTAAGGAAGCTCTACTCTTAGTACAACCAGACTACTCACTATATTATAAGCCTAGCAATTGTTCTGAATACTTCACTACTAAGTAAGCACTCTCGTAGTAAGTAATCACTACATCTACTTGCCACCCCTGTGAATCTCCACTTCCCTTAAAGGTACAGCACTTCCTTATACTGTTCTAGCATGTCGAGTGGTAGATTACTGGTGTCATCTCCAATTCAGCTGGTCAATCTGGGTATCTTGAGACAATGCTACAATTTTCTCATGTACACAGACAACCCTCTCCTCCTCCCAGCAGACACAAATACATGTGAGAGATGCAACTATATAGCCAAACTGGAGGCTGAACTCTCTCAACTCAGGGCTGGCATGACCAGACAGGAGGAGATGGCAACCATACACACATCAATCCCAGTCCCACATAGACCTACCACAACTGCAAACCAAACACATAAAAACACAAAGAAATACGCAGAGGCTCTAATAAAAAACTTACCAAAACAACAGAGGCTCCCAAAGCAGACATCCAAAAATCCACCACCTCAAAACAAAACACATGCAACACATACTTCAATAAATCAGTGTGTCAACCAATCACAGCCCTTAAGGCCAAACACCTTGCCTGATACACTAGTAATAGGTGACTCTATAGTCAGACACACTGATGTCCCGCTGACCAGGCTGAACAAGGAGAAGGTGACTGTGAGCTGTCTATCGGGAGCTAGGATCCGCCACATAACACACGCACTCAAGTCACTCCAAAGCAAGTACAAATATGACTCCATCATTGTCCATGCTGGTGTGAATGTCCTGAAGACGTACCTCCCTGGACTACATGAAAAGAGACATAGAGGAGCTCTCCGATTATGTAGCCCAGGCTGGTATGACCCTGACCCTGAGCAGCATCTTGCCCTCACCAAGAATGATACCACAATACAAAGACAAGATGATCAGCTTTAACAATTGGCTCAAGTACTGGTGTCATTCTAAGGGGATCCAATGTCTGTCTGCCTGGGATGACATGTTGGACAAGCCACGCTGCTTCGCAAGGGATGGCTTACACCTGTCACCACTGGGCTTCCGGATATTGGCTAAGGCTCTTGCCACCCCCATAGTGCCTTTTTTAGGCAAGGCTCAAAAGACAAACCCACCTCCTTAGAAAACAAAAATGGAAAAATCTAAGGGTAATGCTGCTCAACGCCAGAAGTCTAAATCTCAAGTTGTAGACACTTGATGCACTCCTCAGCATGGAGAACATCGACGTCTGTGCAGTAACTGAAACCTGAATCAAGGCTCCTGAGAGCACCCCAGCGTTACCAGACTATACCTCGTATCATGCTTTTCGGCCCCAAAATCCGGGCAGAACCACAAAGGGAGGGGGAGTGTCCGTATTCATCAAGGACACCCACACTTCCAGGTTAGTAGCAACACATGAAGCATCAGAGAACATACAGGTGCAACTAACCATAGGCAAAACTGCTATACAACTGGTAGCATGTTACAGACCACCCTCCCAATCTCAAAACCCCACTCAGCCTTCCTGAAGACATTGGAGGATATGAATGCATCACAAAATACCATCATACTGGGAGACTTCAACTACCCAAACATAGATTGGGTACATCATTCTAGCCCTAATACCTGAGCTCAAAGGTTCCTGGAATTCATAAATTCAAATGCACTTGAACAACTAGTCACCTCTCCCACTAGGGGAGATAATATACTAGACCTGATCATCACAAACATGGGGACAAAATTCTCCACACCGGAAGTATACCCCTCACTAGTGAGATCTGACCACAAACTAATCACCCTGGATATATATATCCCACCTCCACCCCCAGCACAAAAGACCACAGTGAAAAACTTCTCAAAAGCAGACTTCACTCTTCTTAAGACTGAGATGGTATCCTTTAAGCCCACTGTGCCAGTGGATACCACATCCCACAATGCCGAATCCTTCACAAATGCTTTCTATGGACATCTCCAAGAATGCATGGATCATGCTATCCCAAACAAATCCAAGTCCCTCTCCACCAAAGGTAAGCATCCTGTCTGGTGGACCTCAGCCATAAACAAATTGTATAACAAAAGAAGGAAGCTACTGCACGTCAGAGCAAAATCCCATGAAGGGAAGACATCTCTGATCAACATTAGCAGAAAACTACGTTCTCTCATAAAAACATCCAAGGCCAACTTTGAGAGAAAAATCGCTAAGGACACTAAAGATAACCACAAAATGCCTTCTTCAGCTATGTTAGAAACCTGGGCAGAAACCCTCAGATATGCTCAGAGTTGGTTCAAAACAACAAAAAATACACTGAACCCACAGATATTGCCAACATTCTGGCTGACAGGTTCAGTGCAAATTTCTCCCCTCCTTCACCCCCAAAAGAAGAAATACTTATCCCAGCTGAATGTAATCTCCCTGTTATCTCAAATGTCCAAGCGAGAACCGCCCTAAACAAAGCAAAAAACACAGCATCAATGGGACCTGACGGAATCCCGGGTTGCGTGTTACGTGAACTCCAAGAGGAGCTAAACCCACACATAAAAATGCTATTTAACCTTAGCCTTACTTCGGGATATGTACCTGAACACTGGCATACAGCAACAGTGGTCCCACTCCACAAGGGGGGGTGCCTCTACAGACTCTGGAAACTACTGCCCCATAAGCTTAACCAGCCTGGTCTGCAAAGCTATGGAAAGAATCATTATGGAACTCATAAACAGAGACATAGGGGACCTACAGACACGATCCCACCCAGTTCGGCTTTGTAAAGGGCAGATCCTGCCTTTTAAACCTGGTTGACTTTTTCAAAACAGTCACTAGAGCCATTGATGAGGGCAAAGCAGTCCATACAGCATACCTGGACTTGGCTAAGGCCTTCGACACAATACCCCACTCAGGCATCATAGATAAGCTCAACAGCTTAAAAGTAAACCCTTATGTCACTAGATGGGTTGCAAACTGGCTAAAGGACAGAACCCATAAAGTTAAAATCACTGGAGCAATGTCAGACTCAAAGCCAGTCACAAGTGGTGTCCCACAGGGATCTGTTGTGGGACCCCTCTTGTTCGGCATTTATTTCTCAGATGTTAAAGCAAACATGGGAGGGCTGTGGCTGACAAAGTTCGCAGATGACTGCAAACTAGGCGCCATAGTCGATACACCAGCAGACACACACAGCCTACAAAAAGGCCTCACAGAAATGGACAACTGGTGCCAGAGTCACGGCCTTAAACTAAATGCCAAAAAATGTATAGTCATCCCCTTTGGGAAAAACAAAGTACCCACAAATTATCACATTGACAGCAACCCACTGAGTACAGAAAAAGTAATCAGAGACCTAGGGACCCAAGTCGACAGTGACCTCTCATTTGACACCCACGTTGCCAAAGTGGTTAGAAAAACATTCTACCTTGCACACCTCATCATGAAAGGATTCACATCCAGATCCAAGGATGTCATTGTACCCCTATATTCCTCCCTCATCAGACCCATGATTGAGTACAATGCCCCATTTGGTATGTACCTCACCCGGCATTTGCAACAGATGGAGAGACCACAAAAGTACCTCACCAAGAGGATCAAGGGTCTCCAACATCTGTCTTATTCTGCCAGACTAAAGAAACTTCAGCTCTATTCAGTAGCATACCGCCTGCTCAGAGGTGATCTCTGCCTGACGTACAAGGCCATGTCCAATCAGGATCTGATGGACATGCTCCACCTCAAAAAATCCAAATCCATCAGGACCACAAGAGCTAAAGACTTAAACCTCGGCACAAGTATGAATAGGACATGCTGGAGGGATAGATTCATAACCCAGAGGCTTCCCATGCTTTGGAACAAGATCCCAGTTCGTATTAGGCAGAGCCCCTCACTGACTCTCTTCAAGAGAAATCTTGATGAGTGGATGGGAGATCGTATGTTTACCCCAGGGGTCACATCTGTGTCACTGCTAGACAGGGGCACAGTAAACTAATTCTATTATATAAGGGGACCTTCATTGTGTCACTACTAGACAGAGGCACAGTATTCTAAATTTATTCTGTACATTTTTTGTACCATTTCATGGGGTAGGAAAAGCCACATCACTATGGCTAGGCTTACAAATGCCCCAGGGCAGATAGCCTAGTACTATACTATGATACTATGAAACTATGAGCCTGTGTGTCTGAGCACATATTCAGGGACATCTTGATTTAGCCAAAGCCATCAGGCATTTCAGTGAGAGATAATTTTTTAAGGTCATTGGCTGACTGAGGTCACCTGGACTACAACTTAGACTAAGCACCTCATTGGTTCTTTTGAGCTTTTTTCTTAAAAGTTGTCTCAGGTTTCAACTTTCTGTTACCTAAGAAGTTAAGTTGTGAGTGTTTCTGCCATTTCACACTGAGATAATCGAAGGAAGGACACTGAGCAAACTCGGAACTATAATATATAACATTAAGTATCCTGTTTTTTGCTTATTTTGTTCTTTATTTCTTTCTTAAGTATAGCACTTTGTGTACTGTATATTTTCTAGTTAGTTTCACTGTGTATGAGGAATTAACTGGAAATTGTCCTCTTTTATTAAGTATTTGTTGGGTTGTTTGTTTCTGATAACTTGTTGCAGTTAAAACTCTTTTTCTAGAGGCTCCTTTAGCTGTTTAAAACTTTCATTTAAAGGCTAACTGCTGCTTTTCTGCTGTAAGAAACATTTCTGCAGTTTGTTTGTTTCTAAGTAGTGGGGATATTTGTAGCATTTCCATATTCAGGCTTGTATTTGGGCCTAGGGTTTGTGGAGGCCATGTGTCTGAGCACATTCAGGGACATCTTGGTTTAGCCAAGGCCAACAGGCATTTCAGTGAGAGAGAATTGTTTAAGGTCATTGGCTGACTGAGGTCACCTAGACTACAGCTTAGACTAAGCACATCATTGGTTCTTTTGAGCTTTTTTTCTTAAAAGTTGTCTCAGGTTTCAACTTTCTGTTACCTAAGAAGTTAAGTTGTGAGTGTTTCTGCCATTTCAGACTAAGCTAATCGAGGGAAGGACCCTGAGCAAACTCAGAACTATAATATATAATATTATGTATCCTGTTTTTTGCTTATTTTGTTCTTTATTTCTTTAAGTATAGCACTTTGTGTACTGTATATTTTCTAGCTAGTTTCACTGTGTGTGAGGTATTAACTGGAAATTGTCCACTTTTATTAAGCGTTTTTTGGGTTGTTTGTTTCTGATAACTTGATGCAGTTAAAACTCTATTTCTAGATGCTCCTTTAGCTGTTTAAAACTTTCATTTAATGGCTCACTGCTGATTTTCTGCTGTGAGAAACATTTCTGCAGTTTGTTTGTTTCTAAGTAGTGTGGATATTTGTAGCATTTCCATATTCAGGCTTGTATTTGGGCCTAGTGTTTCTGCAGAGTGGTCCTAGCAGCAGGGAACTCAGAAAAGCGACTACTTTCTGGATTTAAGTATCTTTGTTTTTTTTTCACTTGGAATAGCTTCTGTAGCTTAGCCTGAAGTAGCTTGAACCGTTTTTTAACTGTTTTCTGCATTATTTTAAAATCTGCACTTAAAGTTACATTGTAGTCGAATTTGATCGAAAGTTTGTTTGTTTGTTTGTTTGTTTAATTTAACTGTGGAGGCTGCCCACTAAAGTATGCTAGCCTGTGTAACTAATTTATCACTGTTTCTGCATTTTCTGTGTGTTTCTACCAAAAAAAACAAAAAAAATAATCCTTGTTTTCCTGCCTCTCCTCAACTAGTTTAGACCAGTTTACAGGCATTGCTGTATTCTGGGCTGTGGTGTAGTTCCTGTGTTGTCCATTACCTTACTTGGATAGAAGGAAGTTTCTTTGCTCACCAGTGGGAGTGGGGAGCCTTGAGCAGCCTACCTGTCCCTGTAGGAAGTGACCTCAGCACAAGAAGCTGTAGTAATTGGTTGTTTTGGACCATTTCTAGCTCTTTTGTAGTTCACTGTTTAAAATCCGTGTTTGCACGGCTTTGCACAGTTGTGCGCATAGTGCAGTGCCGGTTAAACAAGGTTAAACTTTTTCTGGCTCCGTCAAGTCTGCTCTTCAAATTTTCCCTTAAGGAAGCTCTACTCTTAGTATAACCAGACTACTCACTATATTATAAGCCTAGCAATTGTTCTGAATACTTCACTACTAAGTAAGCACTCTCGTAGTAAGTAATCACTACATCTACTTACCACCCCTGTGAATATCCACTTCCCTTAAAGGTACAGCACTTCCTTATACTGTTCTAGCATGTCGAGTGGCAGATTACTGGTGTCATCTCCAATTCAGCTGGTCAATCTGGGTATCTTGAGACAATGCTACAAGTTTCTCATGTACACAGACAACCCTCTCCTCCTCCCAACAAACACAAATACATGTGAGAGATGCAACTATATAGCCAAACTGGAGGCTGAACTCTCTCAACTCAGGGCTGGCATGACCAGACAGGAGGAGATGGCAACCACACACACAACAATCCCAGTCCCACATAGACCTACCACAACTGCAAACCAAACACATAAAAACACAAAGAAATACTCAGAGGCTCTAATAAAAAACTTACCAAAACAACAGAGGCTCCCAAAGCAGACATCCAAAAATCCACCACCTCAAAACAAAACACATGCAACACATACTTCAATAAATCAGTGTGTCAACCAATCACAGCCCTTAAGGCCAAACACCTTGCCTGATACACTAGTAATAGGTGACTCTATAGTCAGACACACTGATGTCCCGCTGACCAGGCTGAACAAGGAGAAGGTGACTGTGAGCTGTCTATCGGGAGCTAGGATCCGCCACATAACACAAGCACTCAAGTCACTCCAAAGCAAGTACAAATATGACTCCATCATTGTCCATGCTGGTGTGAATGACCTGAAGACGTACCTCCCTGGACTACATGAAAAGAGACATAGAGGAGCTCTCCGATTATGTAGCCCAGGCTGGTATGACCCTGACCCTGAGCAGCATCTTGCCCTCACCAAGAATGATACCACAATACAAAGACAAGATGATCAGCTTTAACAATTGGCTCAAGTACTGGTGTCATTCTAAGGGGATCCAATGTCTGTCTGCCTGGGATGACATGTTGGACAAGCCACGCTGCTTCGCAAGGGATGGCTTACACCTGTCACCACTGGGCTTCCGGATATTGGCTAAGGCTCTTGCCACCCCCATAGTGCCTTTTTTAGGCAAGGCTCAAAAGACAAACCCACCTCCTTAGAAAACAAAAATGGAAAAAAACTAAGGGTAATGCTGCTCAACGCCAGAAGTCTAAATCTCAAGATGCAAGCACTTGATGCACTCCTCAGCATGGAGGACATCGACGTCTGTGCAGTAACTGAAACCTGGTTCAAGGCTTCTGAGAGCACCCCAGCGCTACCAGACTATACCTTGTATCATGCTTTTTGGCCCCAAAATCCGGGCCGAACTACAAAGGGAGGGGGGAGTGTCCGTATTCGTCAAGGACACCCACACTTCCAGGTTAATACCAACACATGAAGCATCAGAGAACATACAGGTGCAACTAACCATAGGCAACACTGCTATACAACTGGTAGCATGTTACAGACCACCCTCCCAATCTCAAAACCCCACTCAGCCTTCCTGAAGACATTGGAGGATATGAATGTATCACAAAATACCATCATACTGGGAGACTTCAACTACCCAAACATAGATTGGGTACATTATTCTAGCCCTAATACCCGAGCTCAAAGGTTCCTGGAATTCATAAATTCAAATGCACTGGAACAACTAGTCACCTCTCCCACTAGGGGAGATAATATACTAGACCTGATCATCACAAACATTGGGACAAAATGCTCCACACCGGAAGTATACCCCTCACTAGTGAGATCTGACCACTAACTAATCACCCTGGATATACATATCCCACCTCCACCCCCAGCACAAAAGACCACAGTGAAAAACTTCTCAAAAGCAGACTTCACTCTTCTTAAGACTGAGATGGTATCCTTTAAGCCCACTGTGCCAGTGGATACCACATCCCACAATGCCGAATCCTTCACAAATGCTTTCTATGGACATCTCCAAGAATGCATGGATCATGCTATCCCAAACAAATCCAAGTCCCTCTCCACCAAAGGTAAGCATCCTGTCTGGTGGACCTCAGCCATAAACAAATTGTATAACAAAGGAAGCTACTGCACGCCAGAGCAAAATCCCATGAAGGGAAGACATCTCTGATCAACATTAGCAGAAAACTACATTCTCTCATAAAACATCCAAGGCCAACTTTGAGAGAAAAATCGCTAAGGACACTAAAGATAACCACAAAGCCTTCTTCAGCTATGTTAGAAACCTGGTGGAAACCCTCAGATATGCTCAGAGTTGGTTCAAACAACAAAAATACACTGAACCCACAGATATTGCCAACATTCTGGCTGAGAGGTTCAGTGCAAATTCTCCCTCCCTCCTTCACCCCCAAAAGAAGAAATGCTTATCCCAGCTGAATGTAATCTCCCTGTCATCTCAAATGTCCAAGTGAGAACCGCCCTAAACAAAGCAAAAAACACAGCATCAATGGGACCTGACGGTATCCCGGGTTGCGTGTTACGTGAACTCCAAGAGGAGCTAAACCCACACATAAAAATGCTATTTAACCTTAGCCTTACTTCGGGATATGTACCTGAACACTGGCATACAGCAACAGTGGTCCCACTCCACAAGGGGGGGTGCCTCTACAGACTCTGGAAACTACTGCCCCATAAGCTTAACCAGCCTGGTCTGCAAAGCTATGGAAAGAATCATTATGGACCTCATAAACAGAGACAAAAGGGACCTACAGACACTTGACCCCACCCAGTTCGGCTTTGTAAAGGGCAGATCCTGCCTTTTAAACCTGGTTGACTTTTTCAAAACAGTCACTAGAGCCATTGATGAGGGCAAAGCAGTCCATACAGCATACCTGGACTTGGCTAAGGCCTTCGACACAATACCCCACTCAGGCATCATAGATAAGCTCAACAGCTTAAAAGTAAACCCTTATATCACTAGATGGGTTGCAAACTTGCTAAAGGACAGAACCCATAAAGTTAAAATTGCTGGAGCAATGTCAGACTCAAAGCCAGTCACAAGTGGTGTCCCACAGGGATCTGTCGTTGGACCCCTCTTGTTCGGCATTTATTTCTCAGATGTTAAAGCAAACATGGGAGGGCTGTGGCTGACAAAGTTCGCAGATGACTGCAAACTAGGCGCCATAGTCGATACACCAGCAGACACACACATCCTACAAAAAGGCCTCACAGAAATGGACAACTGGTGCCAGAGTCACGGCCTTAAACTAAATGCCAAAAAATGTATAGTCATCCCCTTTGGGAAAAACAAAGTACCCACAAATTATCACATAGACAGCAACCCACTGAGTACGGAAAAAGTAATCAGACCTAGGGACCCAAGTCAACAGCGACCTCTCATTTGACACCCACGTTGCCAAAGTGGTTAGAAAAACATTCTACCTTGCACACCTCATCATGAAGGGATTCACATCCAGATCCAAGGATGACATTGTACCCCTATATTCTTCCCTCATTAGACCCATGATTGAGTACAATGTCCCATTTGGTATGTACCTCACCCGGCATTTGCAACAGCTGGAGAGACCACAAAAGTACCTCACCAAGAGGATCAAGGGTCTCCAACATATGTCTTATTCTGCCAGACTAAAGAAACTTCAGCTCTATTCAGTAGCATACTGCCTGCTCAGAAGTGATCTCTGCCTGACGTACAAGGCCATGTCCAATCAGGATCTGATGGACATGCTCCACCTCAAAAAATCCAAATCCATCAGGACCACAAGAGCTAAGGACTTAAACCTCGGCACAAGTATGAATAGGACATGCTGGAGGGATAGATTCATAACCCAGAGGCTTCCCATGCTTTGAAACAAGATCCCAGTTCGTATTAGGCAGAGCCCCTCACTGACTCTCTTCAAGAGAAATCTTGAGTGGATGGGAGATCGTAAGTTTACCCCGGGGGTCACATCTGTGTCACTGCTAGACAGGGGCACAGTAAACTAATTCTATTATATAAGGGGACCTTCATTGTGTCACTACTAGACAGAGGCACAGTATTCTAAATTTATTCTGTACATTTTTTGTACCATTTCATGGGGTAGCAAAAGCCACATCACTATGGCTAGGCTTACAAATGCCCCAGGGCAGATAGCCTAGTACTATACTATGAAACTATGAAACTATGAGTCTGTGTGTCTGAGCACATATTCAGGAACAACTTGGTTTAGCCAAAGCTATCAGGCATTTCAGTGAGAGAGAATTGTTTAAGGTCATTGGCTGACTGAGGTCACCTGGACTACAGCTTAGACTAAGCACCTCATTGGTTATTTTGAGATTTTTTTCTTAAAAGTTGTCTCAGGTTTCAACTTTCTGTTACCTAAGAAGTTAAGTTGTGAGTGTTTCTGCCATTTCACACTGAGCTAATCGAAGGAAGGACACTGAGCAAACTCAGAACTATAATATATAACATTAAGTATCCTGTTTTTTTTGCTTATTTTGTTTTTTATTTCTTTAAGTATAGCACTTTGTGTACTGTATATTTTTCTTGCTAGTTTCACTGTGTGTGAGGTATACACTGCAAACTGACAACTTTTATTAAGCATTTGTTGGGTTGTTTGTTTCAGATAACTTGTTACAGTTAAAACTCTTTCTAGAGGCTCCTTTAGCTTTTTGAAACTTTCATTTAAAGGCTCATTGCTGGTTTTCTGCCGTGAGAAACATTTCTGCAGTTTGTTTGTTTCTAAGTAGTGGGGATATTTGTAGCATTTCCATATTCAGGCTTGTATTTGATCCTAGTGTTTGTGGAGCTGTGTGTCTGAGCACATATTCAGGGACATCTTGATTTAGCCAAAGCCATCAGGCATTTCAGTGAGAGAGAATTGTTTAAGGTCATTGGCTGACTGAGGTCACCTGGACTACAGCTTAGACTAAGCACCTCATTGGTTCTTTTGAGCGTTTTTCTTAAAAGTTGTCTCAGGTTTCAACTTTCTGTTACCTAAGAAGTTAAGTTGTGAGTGTTTCTGCCATTTCACACTGAGATAATCGAAGGAAGGACACTGAGCAAACTCGGAACTATAATATATAACATTAAGTATCCTGTTTTTTGCTTATTTTGTTCTTTATTTCTTTGTTAAGTATAGCACTTTGTGTACTGTATTTTTCTAGCTAGTTTCACTGTGTGAGGTATTAACTGGAAAATGTCCACTGTTATTAAACATTTGTTGGGTTGTTTGTTTCTGATAACTTGTTGCAGTTAAAACTCTTTTTCTAGAGGCTCCTTTAGCTGTTTAAAACTTTCATTTAAAGGCTCACTGCTGCTTTTCTGCTGTAAGAAACATTTCTGCAGTTTGTTTGTTTCTAAGTAGTGGGGATATTTGTAGCATTTCCATATTCAGGCTTGTATTTGGGCCTAGGGTTTGTGGAGTCCGTGTGTCTGAGCACATATTCAGGGACATCTTGGTTTAGCCAAAGCCAACAGGCATTTCAGTGAGAGAGAATTGTTTAAGGTCATTGGCTGCCTGAGGTCACCTGGACTGCAGCTTAGACTAAGCACCTCATTGGTACTTTTGAGCTTTTTTTCTTAAAAGTTGTCTCAGGTTTCAGCTTTCTGTTACCTAAGAAGTTAAGTTGTGAGTGCTTCTGCCATTTCACACTGCGCTAATTGAAGGAAGGACACTGAGCAGACTCGGAACTATAATATATAACATTAAGTATCCCGTTTTTTACTTATTTTGTTCTTTATTTTTTTAAGTATAGCACTTTGTCTACTGTATATTTTTCTAGCTAGTTTCACTGTGTGTGAGGTATTAACTGGAAATTGTCTACTTTTATTAAGCATTTGTTGGGTTGTTTGTTTCTGATAACTTGTTGCAGTTAAAACTCTTTTTCTAGAGGCTCCTTTAGCTGATTAAAATTTTCATTTAAAGTCTCACTGCTGCTTTTCTGCTGTGAGAAACATTTCTGCAGTTTGTTTATTTCTAAGTAGTGGGGATATTTGTAGCATTTCCATAGTCAGGCTTGTATTTGTGTCTGAGCACATATTCAGGGACATCTTGGTTTAGCCAAAGCCAACAGGCATTTCAGTGAGAGAGAATTGTTTAAGGTCATTGGCTGCCTGAGGTCACCTGGACTGCAGCTTAGACTAAGCACCTCATTGGTACTTTTGAGCTTTTTTTCTTAAGTTGTGTCAGGTTTAACTTTCTGTTACCTAAGAAGTTAAGTTGTGAGTGTTTCTGCCATTTCACACCGAGCTAATCGAAAGAAGGACACCCTCTCAAAGTCAGGAATCCCATTCGGCTTTCCTGAAAACATTGGAGAACATGAAGATCTCTCCGAACACCATTATATTGGGCGAGTTCAACTACCCAAACATTGACTGGGAGCACTACTCAAGCCCCAGCACCTTAGCCCAAAGATTCCTGGAAATTATAAACTCAAATGCTATGGAACAACTAGTCACCACTCCCACAAGAGGGGACAACATACTAGACCTGATCATTACCAACATGGGGACTATATGCTCCACACCAGAAGTATATCCCTCATTGGTAAGATCAGACCATAAATTAATTTCACTGGATGTCCACATCCCGACCCCACCCCCAGCCCAGAAAACCACAGTGATTAGCTGATTAAAATTTTCATTTAAAGTCTCACTGCTGCTTTTCTGCTGTGAGAAAAATTTCTGCAGTTTGTTTGTTTCTAAGTAGTGGGGATATTTGTAGCATTTCCATATTCAGACTTGTATTTGGGCCTAGGGTTTGTGGAGTCCGTGTGTCTGAGCACATATTCAGGGACATCTTGGTTTAGGATTTCCATATTCAGGCTTCTATTTGCGTCTAGTCTTTGTGGAGGCTGTGTGTCTGAGCACATATTCAGGGACATCTTGGTTTAGCCAAAGCCAACAGGCATTTCAGTGAGAGAGAATTGTTTAAGGTCATTGGCTGACTGAGGTCACCTGGACTACAGCTTAGACTAAGCACCTCATTGGTTCTTTTGAGCTTTTTTTCTTAAAAGTTGTCTCAGGTTTCAACTTTCTGTTATCTAAAAAGTTAAGTTGTGAGTGTTTCTGCCATTTCACACTGAGCTAATCGAAGGAAGGACACCCTCTCAAAGTCAGGAATCCCATTCAGCTTTCCTGAAAACATTGGAGAACATGAAGATCTCTCCGAAAACCATTATATTGGGCGACTTCAACTACCCAAACATTGACTGGGAGCACTACTCAAGCCCCAGCACCTTAGCCCAAAGATTCCTGGAAATTATAAACTCAAATGGTATGGAACAACTAGTCACCACTCCCACAAGAGGGGACAACATACTAGACCTGATCATTACCAACATGGGGACTCTATGCTCCACACCAGAAGTATATCCCTCATTGGTAAGATCAGACCATAAATTTATTTCACTGGATGTCCACATCCCGACCCCACCCCCAGCCCAGAAAACCACAGTGAAAAACTTCTCAAAAACGAACTTCTCACTTCTCAAAACCAAGTGGAATCCTTCAAGGCCCCAGGGCCAGTGGAAACTACAGCCCAAACTGCAGAATCCTATATAAATGCATTCTACGGACATCTCCAGGAATGCATGGATCATGCTATCCCAAACAAAACCAAGACCCAATCATCCAAAGGTCAAGGCCCAGTCTGGTGGACACCTGCCATAAATAAACTGTACAACAGAAGGAGGAAGCTACTACATGATAGAGCAAAATCCCTAATAGGGAAGGCATCTCTGATCAGTACTAGCAAAAAATTACGATCCCTCATAAAATCCTCCAAGGCCAGCTTCGAGAGAAAAATTGCACAGGACACCAAAGACAATCATAAGGCTTTTTTCAGTTAAGTTAGAAACCTGGGATGCAACTCCCAGACTTGTTCTGAGTTGATTCTAAATGACAAAAAATACACTAAACCCACAGACATCGCCAATATCCTGGCAGACAGGTTCAGTGCAAACATCTCCACCCCCCCCCCCAAAAGAGCAAGTATCTATCCCAGCAGAGGGCTGCCTCCCAAACATCTCAGATGCTCAGTTGAAGGCTGCCCTCTCCAAAGCAAAAAACACTGCTTCCATGGGACTAGATGGCGTCCCAGGTTGTGTCCCACATGAACTACAAGAGGAACTAATCCCTCAGATAAAACAGCTATACAATCTCAGCCTCACTACAGGATATGTGCCCACAGAATGGCGTACAGCAACAGTGGTCCCACTCCACAAAGGTGGAGCCTCTATGGACCCTGGAAACTATTGCCCCATAAGCCTGACTAGCTTAGTCTGCAAGGCTATGGAGAGGATCATCATGGAGCTCATAAACAAAGACATTGGGGACCTACAGACACTAGATCCTACCCAGTTCGGCTTTGTCAAGGGCAGATCCTGCCTTTTGAACCTGGTTGACTTCTTTGAAACAGTCACCAAAGCCATAGATGAAGGGAAGGTAGTCCACACAGCCTATCTGGACCTTGCAAAGGCATTTGACACAATACCCCACTCGGGCATCATAGATAAGCTATCCAGCTTAAATATAAACCCCTATGTCACAAGATGGGTCGCAAACTGGCTCAAAGACAGAACCCACAGAGTGAGAGTTGCTGGAGCCATGTCAGACTCGAAACCGGTCACAAGTGGCATCCCACAGGGTTCTGTCCTGGGACCACTCTTGTTCGGTATATACTTTTGCGAGGTACAGGCAAATGTGGGAGGAATATGGCTCACCAAGTTCGCAGACGACTGCAAACTGGGCGCCATAATCAACTCTCCAGCTGACACAAACATCCTTCAAAAAGGTCTCACAGAGACAGATAACTGGTGCCAGCGCCATGGTTTAAAGCTAAATGCCAAAAAATGTATAGTCATACCCTTTGGCAAAAACAATGTGACCACAAATTACCACATAGGCGGAAACCCATTAAGTACAGAGAAAGTTATTAGGGACCTGGGGACCCAAGTTGATAGCAATCTCTCCTTTGAAAACCACATTGCCAAAGTGGTTAGAAAGACCTTCTACATAGCCCACCTCATCATGAAGGGTTTCACATCTAGATCAAGAGAGGTAATCGTGCCTTTATTCATCCCTCATCAGGCCCATCATAGAATACAATGCCCCTTTGGGATGTACCTTACCCGACACCTGCAGCAATTAGAAAGACCCCAAAAGTATCTCACCAAGAGGATCAAGGGTCTCAAACAGATGCCATATGCTGCTTGGTTAAAAAAACTCCAGCTCTACTCAGTTGCATACCGCCTACTTCGAGGTGATCTATGCCTGACATACAAAGCTATGTCAAATCCAGAATTAATGGACATGCTCCACCTCAGTAAATCTAAATCCCTTAGAGCCACACGCTTGAGGGACTTGAACCTCAGCACAGAAATAAATAGAACTTGCTGGAGGGACAGGTTCATAACCCAGAAGCTCCCTTCGCTTTGGAATAGAATTCCAGTTCATGTGAGGCAGAGTACCTCACTGAATCTCTTCAAGAAGAATCTCGATAAGTGGATGGGGGATTGAAGGTTTGTCCCAGGGATTACTCCCATGTCACTATTAGACAGAGGCACAGTAAACTAAACCTTAAAAGGGCACAGTATACTCAAATCAAGGAATGGCGTAAGCCATACAGAATCGGGCTAGGCTTATAATTGCCCCAGGGCAGATAGCCTAGTATGAACCTATGAACCTATGAGAAAACTCTGAACTATAACATAACATTAAGTACCCTGTTTTTTGCTTATTTTGTTCTTTATTTCTTTGTTAAGTATAGCACTTGGTGTACTGTATATTTTTCTAGCTAGTTTCACTGTGTGTGAGGTATTAACTGGAAATTATCCACTTTTATTAAGCATTTGTTGGGTTGTTTCTTTCTGATAACTTGTTGCAGTTAAAACTCTTTTTATTGGTGCTCCCGTAGCTGTCTAAAACTTTAATTTAAAGGCTCACTGCTGCTTTTCTGCTGTGAGAAACATTTCTGCAGTTTGTTTCTAAGTAGTGGGGATATTTGTAGCATTTCCATATTCAGGCTTGTATTTGGGCCTAGTTTTTTTGTGGAGGCTGTATCTCTAAGCCCATATTCAGGGGGGTCTACTTCTAATGACCGAAACGCCGATTCGCCGACAGTGAAATCACCGACACCAAACGACCGACAACGCAGTTGGCCGACACGCCAATCCCAGACGGAAGACCGACAAGGGGAATGTGTAAGCGCGACCTGGTAAGTATGCGATAGTGAGGGATTTAGGAGTAGGGAGCGGACAGGTAAGTGTGCAATACTCAGGGATGTAGGGTTAGGGTGTGTGATAGGTGAGTGTGCGGTAGTGTCGGAGCTTGGGGTTAGGGTTGTGTAAGTGAGTTAGGGTTAGGGTGCAGGTAGGGAGAGTGTGCGGTAGTGTCGGAGCTTGGGGTTAGGGGTGTGTAAGTGAGTTAGGGTTAGGGTGCAGGTAGGGAGAGTGTGCGGTAGTGTCGAGCTTGGGGTTAGGGGTGTAAGTGAGTTAGGGTTAGGGTGCAGGTAGGGAGAGTGTGCGGTAGTGTCGGACCTTAGGGTTAGGGTTTGGGTTAGGGCTAGTGGATATGTGTTGTAGTGTACTGTGTTGTTTACGTGTAGTGTGTCGGTGTTATGGTGTTCGGTGTTTCGCGTTGTCGGGTTTGTGTGTTGTCGGTTTTCTGGCGTCGGTGATTTCACTGTCGGCGAATCGGCGTTTCGGTCATTAGAAGTAGACCCATTCAGGGACATATTGGTTTAGCCAAAGCCATCAGGCATTTCAGTGAGAGAGAATTGTTTAAGGTCATTGGCTGACTGAGGTCACCTGGACTACAGATTAGACTAAGCACCTCATTGGTTCTTTTGAGCTTTTTTTCTTAAAAGTTGTCTCAGGTTTCAACTTTCTGTTACCTAAGAAGTTAAGTTGTGAGGGTTTCTGCCATTTCACACTGAGCTAATCAAAGGAAGGACACTGAGCAAACTCGGAACTATAATATATAACATTAAGTATCCTGTTTTTTGCTTATTTTGTTCTTTATTTCTTTGTTAAGTATAGCACTTTGTCTACTGTATATTTTTCTAGCTTGTTTCACTGTGTGTGAGGTATTAACTGGAAAATGTCCACTGTTATTAAGCATTTGTTGAGTTGTTTGTTTCTGATAACTTGTTGCAGTTAAATCTCTTTTTCTAGAGGCTCCTTTAGCTGTTTAAAACTTTCATTTAAAGGCTCACTGCTGCTTTTCTGCTGTAAGAAACATTTCTGCAGTTTGTTTGTTTCTAAGTAGTGGGGATATTTGTAGCATTTCCATATTCAGGCTTGCATTTGGGCCTAGGGTTTGTGGAGGCCGTGTGTCTGAGCACATATTCAGGGACATCTTGGTTTAACCAAAGCCAAAAGGCATTTCAGTGAGAGAGAATTGTTTAAGGTCATTGGCTGACTGAGGTCACCTGGACTACAACTTAGACTAAGCACCTCATTGGTTCTTTTGAGCTTGTTTTCTTAAAAGTTGACTCAGGTTTCAACTTTCTGTTACCTAAGAAGTTAAGTTGTGAGTGTTTCTGCCATTTCACACTGAGCTAATCGAAGGAAGGACACTGAGCAAACTCGGAACAGTAATATATAACATTAAGTATCCTGTTTTTTGCTTATTTTATTCTTTATTTCTTAAGTATAGCACTTTGTGTACTGTATATTTTTCTAGCTAGTTTCACTGTGTGTGAAGTATTAACTGGAAAATGTCCACTGTTATTAAACATTTGTTGGGTTGTTTGTTTCTGATAACGTGTTGCAGTTAAAACTCTTTTTCTAGAGGCTCCTTTAGCTGTTTAAAACTTTCATTTAAAGGCTCACTGCTGCTTTTCTGCTGTGAGAAACATTTCTGCATTTTGTTTGTTTCTAAGTAGTGGGGATATTTGCAGCATTTCCATATTCAGGCTTGTATTTGGGCCTAGTTTTTGTGGAGGCTGTGTGTCTGATCACATATTCTAGGACATATTGGTTTGGCCAAAGCCATCAGGCATTTCAGTGAGAGAGAATTGTTTAAGGTCATTGGCTGACTGAGGTCACCTGGACTACAGCTTAGAGTAAGCACCTCATTCGTTCTTTTGAGCTGTTTTTCTTAAAAGTTGTCTCAGTTTTCAACTTTATGTTACCTAAGAAGTTAAGTTGTGAGTGTTTCTGCCATTTCACACTGAGCTAATCTAAGGAAGGACACTGAGCAAACTTGGAACTATAATATATAACATTAAGTATCCTGTTTTTTGCTTATTTTTTTCTTTATTTCCTTGTTAAGTATAGCACTTTGTGTACTGTATATTTTTCTAGCTGGTTTCACTGTGTGTGAGGTATTAACTGGAAATTGTCCACTTTTATTAAGCATTTGTTGGGTTGTTTTTTTCTGATAACTTGTTGCAGTTAACACTTTTTTTCTAGAGGCTCCTTTAGCTCTTTAAATCTTTCATTTAAAGGCTCACTGCTGCTTTTCTGCTGTGAGAAACATTTCTGCAGTTTGTTTGTTTCTAAGTAGTGAGGATATTTGCATTTCCATATTCAGGCTTGTATTTGGGCCTAGTGTTTTTGGAGGCTGTGTGTCTGAGCACATATTCAGGGATATTTTGGTTTAGCCAAAGCCATCAGGCTTTTCAGTGAGAGAGAATTCATTAAGGTCATTGGCTGACTGAGGTCACCTGGACTACAGCTTAGACTAAGCACGTCATTGGTTCTTTTGAGCTTTTTTTCTTAAAAGTTGTCTCAGGTTTCAACTTTCTGTTACCTAAGAAGTTAAGTTGTGAGTGTTTCTGCCATTTCACACTGAGCTAATCGAAGGAAGGACACTGATCAAACTCGGAACTATAATATATAACATTAAGTATCCTGTTTTTTGCTTATTTTGTTCTTTAGTTCTTTGTTAAGTATAACACTTTGTATACTGTATATTTTTCTAGCTAGTTTCACAGTGTGTGAGGTATTATCTGGAAATTGTCCACTTTTATTGAGCATTTGTTGGGTTGTCTGTTTTTGATAACTTGTTGCAGTTAAAACTCTTTTTCTAGAGGCTTCTTTAGCTGTTTAAAACTTTCATTTAAAGGCTCACTGCTGCTTTCCTGCTATTAGAACAATTTTTGCAGTTTGTTTGTTTCTAAGTAGTGGGGATATTTGTAGCATTTCCATATCAGGCTTGTATTTGGGCCTAGTGTTTGTGGAGGCTGTGTCTGAGCACATTTTCAAGGACATCTTGGTTTAGCCAAAGCCATCAGGCATTTCAGTGAGAGAGAATTGTTTAAGGTCCTTGACTGATGAGGTCACCTGGACTACAGCTTAGAGTAAGCACCTCATTGGTTCTTTAGAGCTTTTTTTCTTAAAAGTTATCTCAGGTTTCAACTTTCTGTTACCTAAGAAGTTAAGTTGTGAGTGTTTCTGCCATTTCACACTGAGCTAATCAAAGGAAGGACACTGAGCAAACTCGGAACGATAATATATTACATTATGTATTCTTTTTTTTGTTTATTTTGTTCTTTATTTCTTTGTTAAGTATAGCACTTTGTGTACAGTATATTTTTCTAGCTAGTTTCACTGTGTACGAGGTATTAACTGGAAATTGTTCAATGTTATTAAGCATTTGTTGGGTTGCTTGTTTCTGATAACTTGTTGCAGTTAAAACTCTTTTTCTAGAGACTCCTTTAGCTGTTTAAAACTTTCATTTAAAGGCTCACTGCTGCTTTTCTGCTGTGAGAAACATTTCTGCAGTTTGTTTGCTTCTAAGTAGTGGGGATATTTGTAGCATTTCTATATTTAGGGTTGTATTTGGGCCTAGTGTTGTGGAGGCTGTGTGTCTGAGCACATATTCAGGGACATCTTGGTTTTGCCAAAGACATCAGGCATTTCAGTGAAAGAGAAATGTTTAAGGTCATTGGCTGACTGAGGTCACCTGGACTGCAGCTTAGAGTAAGCAACTCATTGGTTCTTTTGAGCTTTTTTTCTTAAAAGTTGTCTCAGGTTTCACCTTTCTGTTACCTAAGAAGTTAGGTTTTGAGGATTTCTGCTGTTTCACACTGAGCTAATCAAAGGAAGGACACTGAGCAAACTCGGAACTATAATATATAACATTAAGTATCCTGTTTGTTCCTTATTTTGCTGTTTATTTCTTTGTTAACTATAGCACTTTGTGTACTGTATATTTTTCTAGCTAGTTTCACTGTGTGTGAGGTATTAACTGGAAATTGTCCACTGTTATTAAGCATTTGTTGGGTTGTTTGTTTATGATAACTTGTTGCAGTTAAAACTCTTTTTCTAGAGGCTCCTTTAGCTGTTTAAAACTTTCATTTAAAGGCTCACTGCTGCTATTCTGCTGTGAGAAACATTTCTGCAGTTTGTTTGTTTCTAAGTAGTGGGGGTGTTTGTAGCATTTCCATATTCAGGCTTGTATTTGGGTCTAGTGTTTGTGGAGGCTGTGTGTCTGAGCAAATATTCAGGGTCATCTTGGTTTAGCCAAAGCCATCAGGCATTTCAGTGGGAGAGAATTGTTTAAGGTCATTGGCTGACTGAGGTCACCTGGACTACAGCTTAGACTAAGCACCTCATTGGTTCTTTTGAGCTTTTTTTTTCTTAAAAGTTGTCTCAGGTTTCAACTTTCTGTTACCTAAGAAGTTAAGTTTTGAGTGTTTCTGCCATTTCACACTGAACTAATCGAAGATGGGACACTGAGGAAACTCGGAACTATAATATATAACATTAAGTATCCTGTTTTTGCTTATTTTGTTCTTTATTTCTTTGTTAAGTATAGCACTTTGTGTACTGTATATTTTTCTAGCTAGTTTCACTATGTGTGAGGTATTAACTGGAAATTGTCCAGTGTTATTAAGCATTTGTTGGGTTGCTTGTTTCTGATAACTTTTTGCAGTTAAAACTCTTTTTCTACAGGCTCCTTTAGCTGTTTAAAACTTTCATTTATAGGCTCACTGCTGCTATTCTGCTGTGAGAAACATTTCTGCAGTTTGTTTTTTTTCTAAGTAGTGTGGATATTGTAGCATTTCCATATTCAGGCTTCTATTTGGGTCTAGTGTTTGTGGAGGCTGTGTGTCTGAGCACATATTCAGGGACTACTTGGTTTAGCCAAAGCCATCGGTCATTTCAGTGAGAGAGAATTGTTTAAGGTCATTGGCTGACTGAGGTCACCTGGACTACAGCTTAGACTAAGCACATCATTGGTTCTTTTGAGCTTTTTTTCTTAAAAGTTGTCTCAGGTTTCAACTTTCTGTTACCTAAAAAGTTAAGTTGTGAGTGTTTTTGCCATTTCACACTGAGCTAATCGAAGGAAGGACACTGAGCAAACTCGGAACTATAATATATAACATTAAGTATCCTATTTGTTCCTTATTTTGCTCTTTATTTTTTTGTTAAGTATAGCACTTTGTGTATTGTATGTTTTTCTAGCTAGTTTCACTGTGTGTGAGGTATTAACTGGAAATTGTCCATTGTTATTAAGCATTTGCTGGGTTGTTTGTTTCTCATAACTTGCTGCAGTTAAAACTCTTTTTCTAGAGGCTCCTTTAGCTGTTTAAAACTTTCATTTAAAGGCTCACTGCTGGTTTTCTGCTGTGAGAAACATTTCTGCAGTTTGTTTTTTTCTAAGTAGTGGGGATATTTGTAGCATATCAATATTCAGGCTTCTATTTGGGCCTAGTGTTTGTGGAGCCTGTGTGTCTGAGCGCATATTTAGGGACATCTTTATTTAGCAAAAGCCTTCAGGCATTTCAGTGAGAGAGAATTGTTTAAGGTCGTTGGCTGACTGAGGTCACCTGGACTACAGCTTAGACTAAGCACCTCATTGGTTCTTTTGAGCTTTTTTCTTAAAAGTTGTCTCAGATTTCAACTTTCTGTTACCTAAGAAGTTAAGTTGTGAGTGTCTCTGCCATTTCACACTGAGCTAATCGAAGGAAGGACACTGAGCAATGTTGGAACTATAATATATAACATTAAGTATCCTGTTTTTTGATTATTTTGTTCTTTATTTCTTTGTTAAGTATAGCACTTTGTGTACTGTATATTTTTCTAGCTAGTTTCACTGTGTGTGTGAGGAATTAACTGGAAATTATCCACTGTTATTAAACATTTGTTGGGTTGTTTGTTTCTGATAACTTGTTGCAGTTAAAACTATTTTTCTAGAGGCTCCTTTAGCTGTTGAGAACTTTCATTTAAAGGCTCACTGCTGCTTTTCTGCTGTGAGAAACATTTCTGCAGTTTGTTTGTTTCTGAGTAGTGGGGATATTTGTAGCATTTCCATATTCAGGCTTGTATTTGGGCCTAGTGTTTGTGGAGGCTGTGTGTCTGAGCACCATAGCTCTCAACCTTCCATCTCTAAAATGAGGAGCACTAGCCCTCATAATGTGGAACAAATGGGCAAAATGTGGAACACATACTAGTGGCTTACTAACAACTTCAACTAGGAAGGTCATAGGATGGTTAAAATATGCTGGTTTTACTTATAAAGAAGATATTTTTAATGAATTAATATGATTCATTTCTATTTACAATGGATTTCACTAAAATAATCCTAAAACTGAATGTGTGACAGTCTTTCAATGTGGAACTTTTGAGGAACGTCGAGGAACATGAACTTTTTAAGACCCCAAATGAGGTACGTTCCTTGTAATGAAGTACACTTGAGGGGTATGCTGAGCACATATTCAAGGACATCTTGGTTTAGCCAAAGCCATCAGCATTTCAGTGAGAGAGAATTGTTTAAGGTCATTGGCTGACTGAGGTCACCTGGACTACAGCTTAGAGTAAGCATCTCATTGGTTCTTTTGAGCTTTTTTCTTAAAGGTTGTCTCAGGTTTCAACTTTCTGTTACCTAAGAAGTTAAGTTGTGAGTGTTTCTGCCATTTCACACTGAGCTAATCGAAGAAAGGACACTGAGCAAACTCAGAACTATAATATATAACATTAAGTATCCTGTTTTTTGCTTATTTTGTTCTCTATTTCTTTGTTAAGTATAGCACTTTGTGTACTGTATATTTTTCTAGCTAGTTTCACTGTGTGTGATGTAGTAACTGGAAATTGTCCACTTTTATTAAGCATTTGTTGGGTTGTTTGTTTCTGTTAACTTGTTGCATTTAAAACTCTTTTTCTAGAGGCTCATTTAGCTGTTTAAAACTTTCATTTAAAGGCTCACTGCTGCTTTTCTGCTGTGAGAAACATTTCTGCAGTAGTTGGTAGCTTTGCAGTTGCCCGCCCCCAGTGTAAATTTGATCTGGGACCCTCCTCCCAGTCTAGTGTCTTTACCTCATTCTACCCAGTACAGTGAGAACATTTGAGAAGGCAAATCAGCTTAGTTTCTGCTACTCCTTTCTCTTTTTCCACTAAAAAAAAAAAAAAAAATTTCTAAGCTTGTTTCCTGCCTTTCCTGTGGGTAGTCTAGCTTGGATATAGATTTGCTGTGTCCAGGACTTTTTGTAGGCTTCTAGGTCCCCAAGCCTTTCTGTGTTGGAGGGAAGCCTTCTAGCTTAATTTTGTTTCTTAGAACTAGCCAGTTTTTTTTTTCAGCACTTGTTCAGAACTTATTGTAAGCACTAAAGCTACAAATTACTACAGCACTCAACTTTCCTCACTGTCTAGAGGAAAACAGTTTCTAGTACTTAACAGATAAGCACCTATTCAGGCATGTCTAAGGGTCAGCTCCTGGTTTTTTTCTCCTGTCTACCTGATGAATCTGGGCATCTTGGGGCAATGCAGTAATTGCCTCATGTACACAGACAATCATCTCCTCCTACCACCCAACACTACAACCTGTGAGAGATGCACTTATATAGCCAAACTGGAAGCCAAGCTCTCTTTACCCAAGACTGGACTAGACAGTCAAGAGGAGAAGGTAAACACTTGCACCACACCACACTCAGCACATAGTCCCTCAAAATCTACACCACCAAAACACACACATAGAAACACAAAACACACACCTACATTCATGGAGGCTCTCAGTAAAAACCTGCCCAAGCAACAGGGACCTCCAAAGCAGAAACACAAGCAACCTCCACCCCCAACACAACCCAAATGACACATAGCCCACAAACTCAGTGTGCCACTCAACCACAGCCCATAAGGCATAACAATGTACCCAACACTCTAGTCATAGATGACTGTCTCGTCAGGCACACTGATGTTCCACTCACCAGGCTAAACAAGGAGAAAGTTACTGTCAGCTGCCTGTTGGGTGCCAGGATCTGCCACATAATGCATGCACTCAGGTCACTCCACAACAAGTACAAATATGACTCTGTCATTGTCCATGTTGGTGTGAATGACCTGAGACGTGCCTCCTTGGACTACATGGAAAGGGACATGGAGGAGCTGTCTGATCTTGTAGCCCAGGCAGGTATGACGCTAGCCCTGAGTAGCATCCTGCCAGCACCCAGAATGATACCACAGTACAAGGACAAAATTATTGACTTTAACAATTGGCTAAGCTTCTGGTGTCATTCTAAGGGGATCCAGTATCTGTCTGCCTGGGATGACATGATCGACAAGCCACGATGCTTTGCCAGAGATGGTCTGCACCTGTCACCCCTGGGATTCTGGATACTGGCTAAGGCTCTAGCCACCCCTATAGTGCCTTTGTTAGGCAAGGTTCAAATGACAAATTCACCACCCTAACAGGTACAGGCAAGAAGAATCTGAGGGTATTGCTACTCAATGCTAGAAGTCTAAACTTCAAAATGCACTCTCTCGAGGCACCCCTTAAAATGGAGAACATTGACATCTGTGCAGTGGCAGAGAACTGGTTCAAGGCTCCAGAGAGTACCCCTGCATTACCAGGCTATAATTCATACCACACCTTTCAGCCACCTAACCTGGACCGAAACACTAAAGGCGGAGGCGTGTCCATATTCATTAAGGATATCCACACCTCCAGGCTAGTTGCTCAGCGTAATGCATCCAAAATTATTCAAGTGCAACTAATTCTGGGCAAGACCGCAATCCAAATTGTAGCTTGCTACAGATCCCCCACCATGCCCCAGGATTCCCACTCCTCATTTCTTAATACACTGGAAAATCTTAGAGTACAACCTAACACCTTAATAATGGGTGATTTCAACTACCCTACCATTAACTGGGAAAACTACTCATGTACCAACTCTTGTGCTCAACGTTTTCTGGAATTCATAAATTCCAATGCCATGGATCAACTTATCCACACCCCCACCAGGGGCAGCAATATCCTAGACCTGGATATTACCAACATGGGCAACCGGTGCTCCACACCAGAGGTCAATTCCTCATTGGTCAGATCCGACCATAAGCTAATCACCCTAGACATCCACACCCCCCCACCCCCCATTAGGGAAACCACAGTAAAAAAAATCTCCAAAGCCAACTTCACGCTTGTTAAGACAGAAGTGGCAAACTTCACGACACCCATGCTGATGGACAATAGAGGTACGACTGCTGAATCCTACACAAATGCACTTTATAAGCACTTACATGAGTGCATGGATCATGCAATCCCTAACAGAACCAAGATGCTATCCTCCAAAAAAGGAAGCCAATCTGGTGGTCCCCTGCCATAAACAAACTCTACAACAGAAGAAAGAAACTGTTGCAAAAAAAGAGTAAAATCCCATGATTGGAGAAACTCCCTGGTCAGCCTCAGTAAGAAGCTGAGATCCCTCATAAAATCCTCCAAAGCTAGTTATGAAAACAAAATTGCCACTGACTCTAAAGACAACCACAAAGCATTCTATAGCTATGTCAAGAATCTCAATGGCAACACTCAGATCTGCTCTGAGTTACAGCACAATGGCACTAAATATACAGAACCAACTGATATTGCCAACATCCTGGCAGATAGGTTCAGTGCTAACTTTACCTCTCTGTCATCCCATAAAGGGCCCATCTCTATACCAGAAGAATGCAAAGTTTCTGTAATCATGGCTGCACAGGTAAAAAACACACTATCCAAAGCCAAGAACACAGCATTCATGGGACCTGACAACATCCCAGGCTGTGTTCTACATGAACTACAGAATGAACTGGAACCCCACCTAAGTACCATGTTCAATCATAGCCTCACCTCAGGCTATGTGCCCACTGAATGGTGCACAGGAACAGTTATCCCACTCCACAAAGGGGGAGCCACCACAGACCCCGAAAACTACCACCCCATTAGCCTAACGAGCCTGGTCTGCAAGGCTATGGAGCATATCATAATGGAACTCATAAACAATGACATTGGTAATCTCCAAACTCAGGACCCCACCCAGTTCAGGTTTGTAAAAGGCAGATCATGTCTCCTAAACCTGATAGACTTCTTTGAAGCAGTCACCAAAGCTGTAGATGAGGGTAAGGTGGTTCACACAGCCTATCTAGATCTCGCCAAGGCTTTCGACACCATCCCCCACTCTGGAATTATAGATAAACTCACTAAACTAGGTATAAATCCCTATGTCACAAGATGGGTTGCCAACTGGCTCACTGACAGAACCCACACTGTGAAAGTAGCAGACTCCAAATCCAACTTCAGACAGTGACAAGTGGAGTACCACAGGGTTCAGTCCTGGGTCCTCTCCTGTTTGGTATCTACTTCTCTGAAGTACAGGCCAACACAGAAGGTCTTTGGCTAATGAAGTTCGCAGATGACTGCAAACTAGGAGCCATAATCAAAACTCCAAAAGATGTGGACATCCTACAAAAGGGCCTCGCTGAGACAGATGCCTGGTGTCAAAGCCATGGCCTCAAGCTCAATGCCAAAAAGTGCATTGTCATCCCTTTTGGTAAAAACTCAGTACCCATGAACTACCACATAAGTGGTAGTCTACTTAACACCGAAAGTGTGATAAGAGACCTTGGGACACAGGTGGACAGTAGTCTCTCCTTTGATAATCACATCGCCACAGTAGTCAGGAAATCCTTCTATGTGGCACACCTCATCACAAAAGGTTTCTCATCCAGAAAAAGAGGTCATTGTTCCCCTTTACTCGTCAATCATTAGACCCATTATATAGTACAATGCCCCTTTTGGTATGTACCTCACAAGACATCTACAACAACTGGAAAGGCCACAGAAATACCTCACAAAGAGGATTACCAGCCTCAAAGAGATGCCCTATGCAGACCGTCTCAAAAAACTGCAGCTTTACTCCATTGCATATCGCCTACTCAGAGGCGATCTCTGCCTAACACACAAAGCTATGTCAAACCCAGAGCTTTTAGACATGCTCCACTTAAAGAAATCCCAATCCCTATAAGCTACACGCTCTAGAGACCTAAACCTCATCACCACAATAAACAGAACATGCTGGAGGGATAGATTTCTGTCCCAGAGACTTCCCATACTCTGGAACAAACTACCTATCTATATCAAACAAAGCTCCTCATTAGCACTCTTCAAGAAAAATCTTGATGATTGGATGGGAGATAGGAAATTCACCACGGGTATCACTTCTGTGGCTCTGCTCTACAGTGGCACAGGAAAATAAATTTCTTGGGTGGCGAAAGCCACGGTACATTTGGCTAGGCTTATATAGGCACTAGGGCCAATAGCCTAGTACCTACCTATGAACCTATGAACCTATAATGCCATTCTGTTTTAGCTCAGAGCAGATCGGAGCATTGCCATTTAGATTTTTGACATAGTTATAGAATGCCTTGTGGTTGTCTTTGGAATCTTTGGCAATTTTATTTTCATAACTAGCTTTGGAGGATTTTATGAGGCATCTCAGTTTCTTACTGAGGCTGGTAAGGGAATTTTTTGCATCCTGGGATTTTCCTCTTTTCTGCAACAGTTTCTTCCTTTTGTTGTAAAGTTTGTTTTTGTCAGCGGACCACCAGATTGGCTTCCTTTTTTTGGATGAGAGCATCTTGGTTCTATTTGGGATGGCATGATTCATGCATGAGTGGATGTGCTCATACAGTGCCTTAGTGTAGGATTCAGCAGTTGAACTTTCAGTTCCCGTCTGCATGGGTGTCATGAAGTTTGTCACTTCTGACTTGAGTAGCATGAAGTTGGCTTTGGAGAAGTTTTATGGAGGTTTCCTTACCGGGGGTGGGGGTGGAATGTGGATGTTAAGGGTGATTAACTTATGGTCAGACCTGACTAACGAGGGGGTGACCATAGGTGTGGAACATCGATTTCCCATATTGGTAATGACCAGGTCTAGGATATTGGAGCCCCTGGTGCGACTATGGATTAGTTGATCCAGGGCATTGGAATTTATGAATTCCAAGAACCGTTGGGCAAAGGTGTTGGTACAAGAGTAGTTTTCCCAGTTAATGGCAGGGTAGTTAAATTCACCCAGTATTAGGGTGTTTGGTTCTATCTTAATATTTTCCAGTATGTTTAGAAAGGTATAGTGAGAATCTTGGGGCATGGTGGGGGATCTGTAGCAAGCTACAATTTGGATTGCATTCTTACCTAGTGTTAGTTGCACCTGGAGAATTTCAGATGCATTGTGTTGGGCAACTAGCCTGGTGGTGTGAAGTATCTTTGGTGAATATTGACACTCTTCCACCTTTAGTGTTTCGGTCCTGGTTTGGTGGCCGAAAAGTGTGGTAAGAGTTGTAGCCTGGTATTGCAGGGGTGCTCTCTGGAGCCTTGAACCAGGTCTCAGTTACTGCACAGATATCGATGTTCTCCATTTTTAGGAGTGCCTCGAGAGACTGCATTTTGAGGTTTAGACTTCTAGCATTGAGTAGCATTACATTCAGATTGTGCATGCTTGTACCTGTTACGGTGGTGGTTTTGTCCTTTGAACTTTACCTAAAAAAGGCACTATAGGGGTGGCAAGAGCCTTAGCCAGTAACCTGAATCCCTATATATATATATATATATATATATATATATATATATATATGTGTGTGTGTGTGTGTGTGTGTGTGTGTGTGTGTGTGTGTGTAAAAGCAGATAAGCTGGAGAAGAAAGGACATAAGGGGAGGAAGGTAAAAGAGTTAGAATGCACAAACAAGCATAGAAGACAGGAAAGACTGACAGATGAAGTGCTGACAAAACAAGGAAAGGGAAGCACAATGGCCAAGAGGACATCAGACAAACAGAGGGCAGACAATGGTGTTTGGGATGATTGGACAATAAACACAGGTGAGCATAGACACTAAAGGGAGGTTAACACCATGAAGGAGATAGAATGGAGTTGCGCAGCTGACATTTCTGCTGACCATGACCCATTGAGAACTCAAATGCCACCCTGCACTCCCTCACCACTGGTCCTGTCTCAGATAAAGGATCCAGTGCAGGGAAGGTGGTTGTTGCATATGTGCTAGAGGAGGTTCTCTTGATGAGTAATGCAGGCATCTAGCTGTCAGTCAATCATCTCCACCACAGTATTTGTCATGCCTGTGGTATCATCCCCACTACCTTTCCTACTGGTGAGACAACAGCCCCAACCTTTGGTGCAGTGCTGAATGGTGTATTTCCTGCAGCTGATGTTTGAGCTGGGGAAGTGACCCTGGCAAGCTGGATCACAGATGGGGTAGATTGTGATGCTACCTGTGAGGGGGGCTGACAGCTCTTGGTGGAGTGATGGAGTGATGGAGTGATGGGTACAGGTATAGATACACCTGCAAATAATTCAAAATAATTGGAGAAAAATAACATAAGAATTAAAACAAAAATTAAAACAGATGCATGTAATATAAATGACAGTGAGAAAGAGGGCAGGAGAGAGAAAAGTATTGATACAATGAATGTAAAAACACAGCTCATGCATAATTTTTTCTTTAACAGTATAGGTAATGTGCTCAAAATTACAACAAATACCCTGCTCATATTAAGAAGGGTGGCACAACGAACAACTAAGGGTGGGATTCAAACTCACATTTATCAGCAAATGTAATCTAAGAGACCATGTCTTAACATGTTGACCAACTTATACTGTCCCAAGGAAAGCCTGCAGTCAAATACACAGTAAAACCATCAAACATTCATACTGCTACTTTTGAACTAAAGACCATAGAGCAGAATACAGGACAAAGCCTACAGTGGCTGACAACACCTATATGCTGTGAACAAACTTGCAATTCTGCCTGCAACATGGTTACCTGTTCAGAGTTGTGTCATTACTTTAACCTGTACTTTATGAAGCAGAAGTACTCACCCTGGCACCATGTAAGCTGGTCAGTCCTACTGTGCAGCTTCACCTTCTCTGCTACAGCTTCTAGGGCTATGGCAAGTGAAAGAGGAGTGTGTATGATCTGTGGATGTCACACACTAAAGGTATGTATGTGCAGGTGAAGGAAGTGTTACGTGCAGTACATCTGTGCTGCTGCAGCTGTAACCTCAGCCTACCACTGTCCAAGGAGGTCAATAAGGTGTTATTTGAGGTTGCTGTAATGATAGTGAGATTGCTCGCCAGTGTATGGGATTCCAGTTGGGCCACGCACAGCTTTTGCCATAGCATTCCACACCTCTGCATAGGTATTGACAGTGGTCATAGTGAAGTAACTGGAAGGATATTTTTTTTACTCCATGCCGTACTGTAAAGCCCAGAAAGGTGCATTTCTCTTACCTTCATCATACATGCTGTTGTCATAGAAATATCAGAGAAAAATGGCTGCATCATGTGGCCACATTCATAATCCATTTCATGTGTGTGTGTTTGTTTAGTTTTGTACAGTAGACCAGTATATATATATATATATATATATATATATATATATATATATATATATATATATATATATATATATATATATATATATATATATATATATATATATATATATATGGGTCTGCTGTATAAGTTCGAAAATACACTTCTTCGAACTCACACAGTAGACCCCGGGTTATGCGAAAGTGCACTTTCGCGAAACCCACTTCAGTGAACGGGCTATGTACTGATGTTTAGTGCAGTAGTTACGGACCTTAGGGTTAGGGTGTGGGTCATGGTAAGGGGATAGCCCTACTAGCTATCCTCTTACCATGACCCGTGCCCTAACCCTAAGGTCCGTGACTACCGCACCACAGTGGAGGATAGCCTGTAGTCCACTGTGGTGCGGTAGTCATGGACCTTAGGGTTAGGGCACGGGTCATGGTAAGGGGATAGCTAGTAGGGCTATTCACTTATCATGACCTGCACCCTAACCCTAAGGTCCGTAACTACCGCACCACAGTGGAGGACATAACACGTTTTCCTGCTGCCCTCCACTGTGGTGTGATCCATTCGTAGAAGCTGAGTTTGTGAAAGTGCACTTTCGAATAAGTGCACTTTTGCTTAACTGAGCGGTCTACTGCTCTTTTTCGAATACGTGGTATTCGTTGAAAAGCAGTAGACCCGTATATATACACACACACACACACACACACACACACACACACACACACACACACACACACACACACACACACACACACACACACACACACACACACCATATTTTAAAATGTTTACATTGGACTGTAAGATGTGAAACATGGCAGCACTGTCTCTACTTATAAGCTATGAAGATAATATGTAGTAGATTGACGCCAATTCCATTAGATAAGATGTGGCATTACATATGCCCCTTTGGAGCCATAGGGAACCATACAAGAGAAAACTTACCCATACATGCCTAGTCATGTGCACAATGCCATGCAGACAAACTCCAATATAACTCCTGGTAGCAGGATATATACAGTGTACACCTGCAGAATGTTAAAAACAATTTATTTAATACTCAAATTAAATGATAAGTGCTTCCTTCCACTTATATATACAGATTTGATCAGATAAAGCAATTGAAATTAACAGGTGTTTATATAATGAATTTAAGTGTGACATCACACAGTATTGTGTAATCAGAGAAGCTCAAACTATATGTATAGGAATAAGCACATTTAAAGGTTTATTTAAATATACAAAAAACATTTACACTTACATTTGTGTAAAACTATAACCACATAAAAATCCCTACCACGTCTTCCTATTACAAATAAAATTCACATAAATATGTTTATTTATAAATAAATACCATATAATAATAATTTAGAAATAGTTTAAACAAAATCCTAACAATAACTTGTTAATTATTATTCCCACCAGTAAAGTACACACATACACACACACACACACACATATATATATATATATATATATATATATATATATATATATAAATATATATAAATTCTGTTACAAAAGTATGTATATATAGATGTGTGTGTATATATATATATATATATATATATATATATATATATATATATATATATATATATATATATATATATATATATATAGATGTGTGTGTGTATATATATATATATATATATATATATATATATATATATATATCTATAGATGTGTGTGTATATATATATATATATATATATACACACACACACACACACACACACACATACACACACACACACAGCTGATGTTACCCAAGTGGCCTTCCATCCAAATATTAACCATTACCAGGTACATTAAAACTGGTATGATGACACTATAAAGGCACTCAAAAAATTAAGATGAAAATGCCTTAAGTTTTAATAAACATGTGATGGAAAATATAATCATTTAAACCTGGCCAAGCACAAGAATTTAACTCTAGCTGCCAAAATAACTCCTTCTTCTCCAAAATGAACATCTACAGGGCCTCTCTGCCGTCTAGTTCCACATTG
Source organism: Protopterus annectens (assembly GCF_019279795.1). Taxonomy (NCBI): domain Eukaryota; kingdom Metazoa; phylum Chordata; order Ceratodontiformes; family Protopteridae; genus Protopterus; species Protopterus annectens. The sequence continues at coordinate 199,975,868 of NC_056733.1, forward strand.
TCAATGGCCATAAACTTAAAAGAATTTATTGGATATTGTATAATATGTTGAGCCAAGGCATTATCTGCATTCTTTCTCCTAATAATATATAAATGTTTGTAAACTCTATCCTTTAATTTAGGTTCAGTCTTGCCAATATAACAGCATGGATAATCATTACACCTAGCTAAGTATACTAAGGCTTTTGATTCACAATTACATTTTTTGTATATTTGATATTACCTGTTTCTTATAATAAACCTATCATTCTCACAAATCCACAATAATTACAAAAAACACATTTCTTCATCCCCACATTTTGTCTGTTACAAATTTTTGATGTATTTTCCAATATTATTTTTAAATTCCTACCTCTACGATACACCAAAACCTGCCTATCATTTATTTTTGTCTCAATTCACTGTCCTCTAATAATATTGACCTATTTTTTCTTAAAAATCCCTTCAATATCCTTACTGTTCAAACTAAATGTGATGATAAAAGCAACACTGTAATTAATTTCATCATCAGACCTGGATATTATTGCAGATGTTAAACACGTATCATCAGATGTATTCTCCATCAGGCTACCAGTCAGTGATTTTAAAATCAGTTTAAAATAGCCAGATGTTCTTTTTTGCCTTACTTCAACAATTATTTCATGTACTAAAGCCCCCCGGATATCCTCTGTTTATAAACATATTATATAATAATTCACATTCATTGTTGACGTCTGTGTCCTTAGTGACCATTCTTGCAACCCTAACCAGCTGTCCCTTTATAACTGATTTCTTTTAACTAAAAGGGTGTATGGTGGAAAAATGTTAAAGGCTATTTGAATAGGTCTCTTTTCTATGTATCCTAGTTACGTAACTTATTTATAAACTCCTTGCTCAAAAACACATCCAAATAAGCTATACTGTTAAGACTATATTCACAAGTAAATTTCAAAAAATCAGTTGAATAATGTCATGCAGATGTGGACACAGTTTTGACACTAAGCAAGATACACAAATTGAGTAATTTAGAGAGATTAATTGCTTGAGTCCTCATATCTGTAATCACCACACCTCACACCTGAAGTAGCACAATATAAGCACAAGGATGGCAGTAAGCCTAACTGCACTATAGAAGAGATTGTGGAATTGCAATGTGAAAAGCGGCTACAGATGATTTTACATCTTGATTACTTGCAGGTATTGGATTGCAGCTTGCATAAGGTAAGAACTACCTTTTCAGCCTCACTCTTGCATGTATAGTAACGATTATCTGCTGTTTTTCTTCAGCAATAATAATCCGCAACTGGTTATGGGTCTATCAGAATTTACACAAGGTTCATGTGGCTTGATCACGAGGGTTATACCTCTCAACTGTCCAAATTTTCAAAGATTGTCCAAATTTTTGTCTTATGTTTTTGGTCTGTTCTTCATAAAATGTTGGTTTTCTGGCAAATTATTGACAAGTCATTGAGGACTGAAACTAGCAAATAATGACAGTCAGTTGACTTTCAGACTTCATACCCATTTGAAAATTCACATTAATGCAAACCTTGCTATTCTATCAACTTTCTAAGTTTGTAAGACCAATATTTAAAAATGTACCCTATTTTTGGGCCTTTGTCCCCCAGTTATTTATGGCTTTGTCCAGATTTCTTGCTCTAAGAACTTGACAGGCAAGGGGAGAAGCCTGATATACCCACATAAGAGTGGCTTATTGCTATTATACAATTATATGATTTAAGAAAGAAACTGCTTACATAAATAACACTTCTTAAATAATGTTTTTGTATAACAGCACTTTAATCTTTCATGTTGTCTTCTGTGGGCTGATGTCAGACTTGCACAGTACATTAGTGTGGTGCAAGAGAAGCAATGGAGAAAAGAAAATCTTGTTTGCTATTTTTTTTCCGCTGTTTAAAAAACTAAGGTTTTAATAGGGTCAGAGCAGAAATGCAAGGAAAATCAGGTATGCTTCAATTTCTTTATAGAATGTACCTGATTCTTCTCATGTTTTTCAGCATATAGCAACTAGAAATCTGGCTGCTCAGTGGTACTTCAATGGATGGACTTTTTTTGTTTATATATGCTTGCTTTCTAATGGGCATGTTGGTTGAGCTGTCCAATCAGCGTGCACATTTTGGAATACTAATGACCTTTTATTGTATAATTTAATATATAATACATTAGTTCTGACAATAGTTTTATGAGCTGCTGAACTGAAGGAGAGAAGCGTAATACCAGAAGGCTATGGCAAAGAATGAGAAACACACCCAGCAGCAGGTACTCAGAAACGTGTAAAGAAATTCAGGCCAGACTTATATTGGCATTTTGAGTAAACTCTCCTAATGTATAGCTTATAACTAGCATACATGAAAGTGTTTTTAACAATGAGAGGAAACATACATGTCAGTGTGTGACAGCAGACCTTCACAAAGTTACTCTTGGCCACTGAAAAGTCCCTGTAGCTAATTATAGGTAAGGACACACATTCCCTGGTATCAACTGGAATAGGTAATCCATGACTCCCATGGCTCTACAGAGGAGGCTGACACATGTCTACCAGGTCCTGCATGATGTCTTTTTCCACACAGTAGTGGTCCCTGTAGCTAATTATACGTAAGGCCACACATACCTTGGTATCAACTGGAATAGGTAATCCATGACTCCCATGGTTCTACAGAGGAGGCTGACACATCTACCAGGTCCTGCATGATGTCTTTATCCACACAGCAGTGGTCCCTGTAGCTAATTATATGTAAGGCCACACATACCTTGGTATCGACTGAAATAGGTAATCCATGACTCCCATGGCTGTACAGAGGAGGCTGACATATATCTACCAGGTCCTTCATGATGTCTTTATCCACACAGTAGTTGTTTCTGTAGCTAATTATAAATAAGGCCCTTGGTATCGACTGGAATAGGTAATCCATGACTCCCATGGCTCTACAGAGGAGGCTGACACATCTACCAGGTCCTGCATGATGTCTTTATCCACACAGTAATGGTCCCATAATGTCTTTGTTCTGGAGTCCATGAAATGTTAACCACAGTCAGATGACACAGCACCAGTGAGAATAATAATATGCACTACTGTGGCTTGTAGCAGCAATAAGAGCTGTTTTCATACACACATTAACTAATGCTGTGACAAGCACTATCATATTTTCTTGGTTCTGGAACATCTAGAGTGATGATTTAGTCACAGTCATTACCACTTGTGTTAGAGGTGCACACTGTGCTCTTTATATATGTCTGAGTGCTCCACTATCGACTTACATCATTGCATATACAGTGCTGCTCCTTTTAGTAATGTTACTCATTACCACCTGCTTATACAGGCATTAGCATCTACCACAGCCAGCTTTGCTGCTTGGCATGCACTGCTTGCATTAAGTGTATCTCTGAATCTCACACAGACACACACACACACACACACACACACACACACACACACACACACACACACACACACACACACACACTCTGCATGTGGCCGCTCATCAAACAAAACCACTTACTGCAATGCAGCTAAGGATTCTGAATCCAATTGATAGACTTTGTAATATAACTGAAGAAGTCCTTGTGGCTGTCTTTGGAATTAGTTGCAACCCTAAGTTCACAGTTGGCCTTGTATTTGGTAATGGTAAGTTTCAGGGTCTTACTTTCCAGTTTTAAGTTCCTTTTATAAAGATGAATCTTAACATCTTTTAGAGATGGGTAGGAGCATTTTCTTTTTCTTATACAGTTTGTTGATGTGGTAGTTTCATTGTGTGGGTTTAGTTTTAAACTTGCCATCATGCTTACTTGTAGAGAGGTGTAAGGTGTGATGGGGAGCTGTACCACTTGTACCACTTGTACCACTTGTACCATTTGTACCACTTGTACCATTTGTACCACTTGTACCACTTGTACCACTTGTACCATTTGTACCATTTGTACCACTTGTACCATTTGTACCACTTGTACCACTTGTACCACTTGTACCATTTGTACCACTTGTACCATTTGCACCATTTGTACCATTTGTGATTATCAGTAAGATTATTAACTAGTAAGTAATTGGGTTTGGAGTTACCCCTGAATGTAGATGTGGTTGCAAAGCAGGTTTCCAGTGAGACAGTCACAGCAAGATGGACAAACTTGACTACTGAGGGGCAACAAGCAGGGAAGTGCAACTGGGGGAAACATTTACGATGATCAAGAAGATTAGCACCTCTGATAGGTGGGTGTAGACAATTTGGTCAAATGAATAGGCATTTGCAAAGTCCAGAAAATTTAAGGGCATATTTGTTGTCAGTAGTATATATTTTCCAATTTATGTGTGGATAGTTGAAGTGACCCATAAGAAAGGAATTTGGTTTGATGGTTACATTTTTTAACTGGTTGAGTTATTGTGCATGTTCTGAATGGGTCATATAATGGGCTATAATGTTATGATTAATTTTATTTGGTGAAATTAGGACTTTATCCAGTTCAAGATTTATATCATGCCGAATCTGGTGACAGAGAATGAGGTTACAAATCTTCTTCTTTCGGCTATAAACATAGACATTTCCCTGCAACCACCAGTGGATCAGAATGCATGAGAGACACTGTACCCTGTAACCAGTGAAATCACTTCATTAGAACTCCGTTTTTGTAATTAGTCAAATATTTATGTCTCCAAGGGAAAGAAAGGCTTAACGTTCAGAGATTTTGTTGTTTAGTCTCCTGATATTCAGCAATACTCTCTTGATATTATCTGGATTGAAATATGCTGTGTAAAATATCTAGGGAATGTAATAGGTAGGGGAAGTGTTAGGGTCCAGAAAAAATTGAAGCAATAAAAACTGGTGCTGAGAAACAACTGAGGGCATTTTGAGGTTACTATCGAATGTTTGTATCCATTTTGCATCAATAGCATGCCCGCTTACAGATATGACTAAAACGAAAATGCCCCTTAAAGTAAAGTGGACATCAAAAGCAGACACTGCTGTTAATCAATTAAAAGAAATATTGTATTCCAATTGTGTCTTACCATCTTTAGATTTTAGCAGGCCTTTTTTAAATGTATACTGATACAGCAGAGGAAGGCCAAGGGGTGGTGCTGTAAGTCTTGAGTTGTAAACTAAGTAGGGAGCTACTAAGTATTCTTCTACTGACAGAGAATGCTTAATGATCAAGTGGGTGCTTTCTGCAGCTAAATATTACTGAGAGTTCACATTGCAGACAAACCATGCCTCCCATGTTCCCATGTTCCCAGGGTCCCACTAGAAATCAGGACCCTTACACATCCTAAACAATTTAAGACAGCCACCAAAGAGCACTTTAAAAGTCACTGGTCCTGCCACTGCACTCTCCCTCCTTAAACATCCCCTCCTTCCCATACCTTAATCTACTTTCTGCCCTTAACTCACTCTTCTCATTAGCTCTCTCTAATCTTCCTTGACTACTCTTTCTACTGTCTTCTAAAATCTGTTAAGCAACTCACCTCAGAGAAACATTCTATTGTAATTGTCTTGCCTTCATGCAACTACATTATGATAAAACTAGGTTTTTGTAACCACTTACCCCAAAAACTATACTCATCTTAATGACATATTTATTTTTATACATCTTAAAATAGTTTTGCTATACTCCTGATTATTGACACTGTATAACATTGTATTCCTACTTAATGCCTTGTAATAATCCTGTAACATTGCTGTTTAATGCTAATTTATAATGAAAATTGTATAATATGTTGGAGCTTTTCTCCCCGGGCCTCCTCTGAATAAGGGCTCTTCAGCTCAGTCGGACAATCCCGGTCAACAAATGTAAATTAAATAAATAAATAAATGTGGTTAAATTGGTAGCAGCGCCTGTGTATGTGGGCACTCCCCTTACAAGTAGTCAAATTCACAGTACAGTATAGACCAGGCTGGACCCACCACAATGTAGATGGTCTGCTTTGGGTTCACAGCCCATCTTATGGGCCTGGAAACTCAGTATAGCCTAGTGTGGTAGTTCTCACTAAGTAATAAGCCAAAATAAACTAAAACTGGCATAAAAGAATATACATAATGATGCTGTAAATATTGTAATTAAAGGTGTTGTTCTATTTTTTTTTTTTGGTGGTATATATAAAGGAAGATTGACATCAACCAGTTTAGAATTGTTGGTTCTTCTTGAAGGGGAATTTGCTCCCAAAGCAGTGATTCTGGCTGAAGCACTGCAGAGTAAAGTGAGACCTGGAGGAAGACACTAGAAAGAACCTGGACATTTTTCCTGCTCAAGGAAAACCAGAAGAAAAACAGTTGTTATGAAGCTCAGAGACTTTTAAGAGACACTTTATTGCCTGCTGGAAGGAAAGATGCTTAAAGGTACTTTATTTTGTCATTCCATGTAATTATTTGTGAGGAACCTGCAGTTTATTTTGTCATTCCATGTAATTATTTGTGAAGAACCTACAGTTTTCTGTTTGTGAGTAATAAAACCACATTGTTTTTATAGACTGGACATCTGTAATGCATTTTATATTCCATAATGTAATACTATACCAATACTGTGCAATCTCATACCATACACACTGTCATATTGTACCATACCTTTACATGGATACCATGACATACTTGTTCTATTATATCATATTATACCAAATCACACTCTACCATATCATGCATTACTCTACTATGCCATACATTTACTTGTTATACTGTATTTATCATGTGCAATAACACATCATACATATGCTTATTATACAGTGCCAAATACCATACTGTAGCATAGTTTATCATACTATACCACACTGAGAATTTCCTGCAGTATTATACCATGGCATTCCATATTGTGCCATATTATATTGTGTCATAATTTGGCATTATGTATTATAGTATAGTGTGCTATAATATACTATACTATAGTTAAGTAACATTTCAGGGTACTGAGTATGTAATTTATAGTTTACTCACTGTTGAGCAGTGATCAAAATCCTCATGAGTAAACTGAATTACCCACAGAAATGCCACAATATATTACTATTACAGTAGAACTATTATGACAAATGTCTAATCTTTTGTAAAATAATGCCATTGTTTATTAGAACTTCATTTGTTTTTCACCTGTTCTCACTGATGTGTGTTTGCTGGGATGGGTTACTGCTATACTACACATGCATATCCTCAGGTACATAATAATGCCTGCACAGTACCCCTGTTGATTGCAGCTGGTTGCATTGTGTCAGGTTTTCTGAGTCAGTTAAACAATATGCATGTGTTCACAGACATGCACATTCTCTGTTCAGTACATCTGTGAATAAGGTAACAATGGTTGTACTATGTGTGACATCTAGGAACTATGTAGAATTGCAGAAGACTGATACTTCCTTAATATGTTAACATACTGCAAGAAGGTCTCCCAGCAACTAATGACTGGTGCCAAAGTCATGGTCTCAAGCTAAATGCAAAAAAGATATCATCATACCATTCGGCAAAAACACGACCCCTACCAATTACCACATCAATGGCAGCCCCCTAAGCACACAACCTGTGGTGAGAGACCTGGGCACTCAGGTTGATACCAACCTCACATTCAACTATCATATAGTGGCAGTGGTCAGAAAAGCCTTTTATTTAGTTCATGTCATAAGTAAAGGGATTGTATCCAGAAAAAAAGTGGTTATTACCTCTATATACTCCTCCCTCATTAGACCAATAATTGAGTATAATGCCCCATTTGGGATGTACCTCTCCAAACACTTGCACCAATTGGGAAGGCCACTGAAATACCTCACAAAGAGAATCCATGGCCTCCAACACCTGTCCTATGCGGACAGGCTCAAATCACTATCACTGTACTCGGTGTCATACAGATTGCTCAGAGGTGATCTGTGTCTCGTCTACAAGGCAATATCCGACCCTGCCCTACCATAGATGCTCCATATCCTTAAATCTGACTCCTTGTGCATTACCCACTTGATAGGCCTAAATCTAATATGCAACATCAACAGAACCTGCTGGAGAGACAGGTTTATCTTCCAGAGGCTCCCCCATCTCTAGAATAGACTTCCCATACATGTCAGAGTACCTCATTAACCCTCTTCAAGCACAAACTTGATGAGTAGATGGGAAACCACAAATATGTCCCTGGGGTTCGACCTTTGTCCCTTATTGACAGGGGCAACAGGTGCTGACTGAGGTTTCTTTTTTGGGGATAAACTCTTGGCTAGGCTTGTAAGGGTCCCAGGGCCATTAGCCTAGCAGTGTCCTATGATCCTATGATCCCATGATATGTAGGGCAGTGGAATTTTAAGTGCAGAAAATAATGGAAGTCTCTGGAAAGATTAAAGGTGCGCTTCACATGCATCTGACACTGGATGTGAGGACACTTGTATAGCGAATTTGTTGAATGCATTTAGTGCCAATTCTGCCATTAATTTATTTTGTGTAGGTATTGTTGTATACTGATCAGGATGGGCATGTTTCCACTGCATGTGTTAAAAAAGATGATCATTTCAGTTTGTAGGGAGATAATGTTTTAAATAAGACGTTACTGTTGTTAATTTCTTCACTTAGTGAAATGGAGAAGATGATTCCTCCAAATTTTTTCTGTTTCTATATATCTATATTTCAGCATAGCTACTGAAGGTTTTAAGTAGGTGATGTTGGATTACTTATGGTTGCTATACCGAATGATACATACAGTTAACATCTGTGTTTTTGTATGTAAAGTATCTACTGCTGTATAATATATTTCACTGTTTCCTAGGAATTTTAGTAAATGGCCCAATGGCTTAATTTATGTAAAACTGTTTGGCTGGAAAACTGCACATCTGTTCTTTAAATCTTCTTAGTGGCATTTTTAGAAGAGAAAGCTGAAGATAGCAATAGTAACATTAATAACTTCATCATGTAGATTTGGGATGTGTACACTTTTTATTGAACAAATCTGTTAATCACATCAGAACTCCTAGATCACTCATGAAAATGTGCATTTCTGTCTAGTGGGTCTTAACTGCACAGGAATGAAAAAATAAAACATAATCCTTGCTGGTTAAAATTTGGGATGGCTACATTTAAAATGTCATAGATGTTGTTAGGACTGGACAACTTGAGAGGCTTTCTTTCCACTGAGTGCCTAACAAATTTCACAATATTTGACAGACCTCTCTACAGGAATGCAGCAAAACTTTTTGTTAGGTTCCAAACTTTTTATTGCAGTTTGCATTGTTGATGAATTTCAGTGTTTCTTTGACTGTTATAAGTTACAAGGTTGTATATTTTTGTTGTAGTAGATTTCATAAACCAAACATAAACATTTACCATGTAGTTATAACAAACTAGCTTACTGTTTATTTAAAATGGTCTGATCATTAAATCATGTCTGTGGCAAGAAGCAGCGCTTGTCTTCAAATCTGTTCTTTTAAATAAATATTTTTATTATGGCGTCTTTTATTTTACTTGACTTGTATTCCTAATGAATGATATAGTAGAGTAGAAGATAAACTGCTTAAATATTATGGAAGGGCTGGACTGGTCTGTATCTTCCCAACAATCTACTACATCATGTCCAGTTACAATGCATACTGTCCTGTGGTACCCCAACAATCTACTGCATCATGTCCAGTTACAATACATACTGTCCTGTGGTACTCCAACAATCTACTACATCATGCCCAGTTTTACCACATACTACCCAGTGGTATCCCAGTGGTTTCCTATGTTCAAGTGAGGTAACTTAGTTTGAGTTAGGCTTTTTGGAAAATGCAATTCTAGAAAGCATAACTCAAAAAATATAAAAAAAGCAAAAAAACATACACACACACAAAATTCTGTTTTTGCAGGAACACAATCTCACTACATCCCAACTCCTATAAATTACATGTACCAACTCCACAATTGCACAACAATGTGGAAAAAGAAAAAACATACCAAAAGTGTACTGCCAACTTACACAATGCAACACAAAAAAGACTGATCTATCAGGTATCAATGGTACACCATATCCCAACCATCTGGTACCACAACTACTACTCTGTGGTACACCAACAGTCCGATACCATATTGGGTATGGTTTTAATACATAAGTCCCTATGATATACCAACAGCCTGATATCACATCAGATAAGGTGTTACTGCCTTCTGCTCTATGCTATACCAACAGTCTGGTACTGCACAGGGTATGGTTTTAATATGTACTGCCCTATGATATATCAAAAGCCTGATACCACATCTGGTACGTTTTTACTACCTTCTGTGCTGTGGTATGCCAACAGTCTTATTTCACATCTGTTATGGTTGCAGTACCTACTGCCCTGTGTACACCAACAGTCTGACACCACATAGGATATGGTTGTAGTAGCTTTGCCCTGTAGTATACCAAAAACTTGATACCACATCTGTTATGATTGCAGTACATACTGCCCTGTGGTGTACCAAGTGTCTGATACCACATTGATATGGCTGTAGGTCCTTCTGCCCTGTAGTACACCAAGAGACTGATGCCACTCTGGACATGGTTGCAGTACTTACAGGCCTGTGGTACAACAACAAACTGATACCAGATCAGATATGGTTGCAGTACCAACTGCTCCAGGGTACTCTAGCAGTCTAATTGCATTTTACTGTGTTAGGCACTAATGGTGGAACTCTTGCCATTATGAAGAACTACAGTGATTCCTATCTGAATCCTGCATATGTATTTTGTAGGATATTGTTTAGAATTAGATTTCATGGTTATATCCTCGGACTGGTTCTATCAGAAACTACCCAAGTGAATAAATTAAAGTTCAGTTACACTTTAGTGGTATTCAGAAATATTAATTATGTCCTCTATGAGTAAATGTTGAGCCAAGATAATCATAAAAAGATTGAACTGCTCCATTAAAGGTGGGACTTAATTTACAGGTACATCCAGACATTAGATGTGAACATTGTATCAGAGGATAACATAGCAGCTTTGCACACCATTTGTAACAATACAAGTGTATAGTCTATTCTATTGATGCCATGCATTTATGGCACATTTGTGCTGCACCACAAAGTCTGCAGCCAAACAGAAATGAATCTCAGTCCCTTTTGCTATCACTCTTTGAACTATTTGCATTTGTAAGACAGTAGTCTCCAATACATTATCTAACTATAGGTGCTGAGGTTTCATAAAAAGAACTCTTATAACACTTAAATCTGTTACAGATGAGAAAAAGAATTTGATTTTTCTTTAGGAAAATGCTTCAGATGGAAGCTTTCCAATCTTGAATCAAGTGGGAGTTGCATTTGCTGCTTTATATTAGTTCTGGATTGATTTTGGGCTTCCTTGTGATATATTCTAAAAAATTACAAAAATTACAGCTAGTTACAGCTCATAAATACATTTGTGAGAATCACAGTTACTCTTTATTTCAGATCAGTATGAATTATTATGACAGTTATTGCTTTGGGGCAAGTATTAAAATGGCTTAGAGCCAGCAGGTTCATAAAGCAGATTTAAAAATATTTCACTAGAGAACTGCAAAAGAAGGATTCAACCAAAATGTGACAGCTCTCAAAAAAGTGTAGAAAGCTTTATCTGAGTTTGCAGTCTAATGAGATATGCAATAGCTGTAAAGTATGGTGACAGAATGCTGATGTACTTTTCCAAGGGGATATGCCCATATGTGTTAGCGTATAAAGGGCCCTCTTGACATTACTTACTGTGCATCCACAGCATGCGTGTAGGGTCACTATCTAACAATTTAATAATATATTCACATAATGTAGGGTTCTTCTCTAATACGTTAGATAGTCTCACCAATACAAAATGTCCATGCTGTGAGTAATACACATCTGCATAGCCTGTTTTCTGACTTTTTCATATCGTAATTCATAGACACATATCCTATGGCATGTCAGACCCATTCCCCTTCATGTGATGATTTGTAATGAATTCCAGTGTAATGAAATGCATTATAATTGCTTGTGGTACCTTACAGCCACACTCTTCCAAGTGATAAAAAGAATATGGATACCCTGCACACTGATTTGCACTCCTGTCCAGTGCAATAAAGCTGATAATTTCCTTTATTTGTGGGGAATTCAGGATTTCCTCATAGAGGTTTGGTTTAGCAGGCATGCCTTCTCAGCACACATACTTTTCAGCATTAACTTGGGAAGAGCATCAGTTTAAGTGACGTTTGAAGAGTTGCACAGGAGACAGCAGGGGAACTCAAACTCAGGCTCACAGGATGAAACTCGTTAGTAGTGAACAGCCTTAATCCTAGCAGGTAAAGTGCCAGTTACACAGCTGAACAAAATTTCTTTCAGGGAGGTAGTTTATTATTTTATACCTATAAGAAACTACATTTGCCTAACTGGATTGCTAATATTGTGGAATTCTTTACCTAGCATTGTGTAATAAGAATAGGATCACTGATGTCCATGTAGTTAGGTAGCTTGTTTTACACTGTCTCTCCCTCATGTGGTGACCATTACTGACCTTGCCCCATGCAATATATTTGTTACATTTGTTACCAATTAAATGAACTGGTCCAAATACTATTTTTAGCTCCTCTATAGCTCTCAACTTCTTAGCACAAAACATCTGGACAATCCATAAATAATGGGGGAACAAAGCCCCCCCAAATAGGGACACATTTTAAATATTGCTCTTATAAACTTAGAAATTTGCTAGAATAAAAGGTCTTGTGTTGCCATGCATTTTCTGAAGGATATGAAATCTGAAACTCAAATGGCTGTCATTATTTAGTGAATTCAGTCCTCACTGATTTTGCTACAAAAATCCAGAAAATTACAAATTTTATGAGGAACAAACCAAAAATATGAGGCAAAAAATCTGGACATTCTGCAAAAATCTGTACAGTTGAGAGGTATGCTGCTGCTACAAGTGCCTCAAGGTAAAGGAGTGTGAGACAAAAACAAGTGAGCATTATGGTTCATTGTTTGAACAGGATTGTGACAGCAAAATATATATGGACTATACAAGATGCTGAAATGAAAACTTATATCTAAATATTGTAAATGTTTTTATTAATGTTTTATTTTAAATATCTAAGAATTCAAAAGTAATTACACTCAGAAATATAGAAACATTTCACAGAGAAGCATATGGAAGGATACTCTGAGCTGTAGGTAAAATTGCAATGATTAGCCCCCTGACAAGTATGAGATTCATTTGTGATCACCTCACACAAGTATGATCACCAATAAGCAAAACCGACTGAACTCAAACAGGATTCAGTAGTGGAAAGAAAAAAACGGAAAAAAGCATTTCTGGCTAGGAGCAGGCTTCCCCCCCTGCACCCCCTATATGGGTGGCTGTACTCCCCACACCCCATTACTTACGGATATATATATACATATATATGTATATATATATATATATATATATATATATATATATATATATATAAAATAAGTCTGAGGTCACAAAATATACAATATCCAGCAATTTATCTTTCCAGTGAGAAGCCACCCAGGGCCAGTTGTACACTAGTGATACACAAATGAGTGTTGATCACTAGTGTTTCACAAATAAGCCTGACACTCATCTTACCATGTACCATCATCTGTTCTTCATTATTATTACATACAATGTCTAGACAGTATATAGTTCAGTCATACTGCTACAGTTAGTTGCATATAAAATATAGGAGAGCTTCAGAAACAAGGGATATTTTACAGAAACTGTATTACTGCAGTTTGGCCTGGATTTTTGGAATTGCAGAGTGTAACACCCACTTGCTCGTCCTCATCTGTAAATCAGTATATGGCATTTTGGTTACACTGCACTACTGCATCACATCACATACGCATTTTTCAAAAGCCTTTGTACCACATCATGATTGTCAGCACCATAGAGTGTCTTTTGCATCACAATTCTCCTCATAGTTGCATTCAGTTTACATGCACATCACAGTCACAGTATTTAACCACTAACCACTAAGCCATCACAGCAGCGCGACAGCACAACTTACGTACTTTGCATACATCCATACAAATACTTCTTGCATGGGCAATAATGTCCTTCTAGCCTGCCAATATATTGAAAAAGACATTCCCATAATAAATGTCCAAGTTATTCTTAGAAATATCTAAGCTACTGCTTGCTTTAATATAATCTGGTAGCCTATTCCATGTATTAACTACCTTCTCACAGAAGAGATTAGTCAGTCTCTCATTCCCAAATAATCTTCTACGTAGGCTGTCTGATGATTCTCTACTACTTTTTGATAACCCCAAACATTCTCATTTTATGTAATAATAAGGGAGAACAGATGATGGCACATGATGAGATGGGTGCCACTCTTGTTTGTAAGACACCTAAATGCCCTAAATATCCAGATAACGTCTCCTCTTAAATATCTATATGAGATACTGCACGAGCACAGATATTTTATCGTTTATAATAACTTCAGTTTTCACACTCATGGATGCCCTTGTTATATTTTTGCTGTACTCTTTCAAGTTTACTTATGCTTGTTTTCATATAAGTTTTCCATATTGTTATTGTATATTCTTGTTTGGGTCTAATGTAAATTATAAACAATGATTTCATCCTTTCCGATTTCTTAGACTTTGTAAATCTTTTTATATAACCTATAGTTGGATAACTATCATTATACAGTGACTGGCAATTAACATTCAAAAATGAGCATGCTGATTGAAAATTGAGCATATAACAATGGAAAAAAGTCCGGTCACCTGGCCTTTCTTCCATTAATATATGCTATGGAAATTCTACTTTTCTTTAATTAAAAAAAAAAATACACTTACAAAAACCGGAGACCTCAAAAGAATGAGACAGGCAGGACAGACAAATACAGCGATAAAATGTATGTTATGCAAAATTAGAGAAACGTACCTGATTGTTCTTATATTTTCTCTGTCCCGTGTCTCCCATATATTGCAGCCCTCCTGGTTTAGTTTCTTGTTAATTAAAAAAAAACAAAAATAAAAGCAATGGAGGTCTTCCTTTCTCTGTTGCTTCTTTTACACAGCACTGATGTACTGGTAAGGGCAGCAGTGTAAGTTCCATATGCCTGCGTAGTACATCAAGAAAGCCCCAGGATACTGGAGAAAAATGTGGAAGAGCAGTATGGCGCCTTACACAAAGTCATTATTTAAGAAAAGTTGTGTCTTTCGGCTTTTCTCGGTTAGGGGTTGCCACAGTGGAACTCCGGTCTGCTAATGATTGGTAGTTGATTTTTATGTGCCGAGTTACCAGCCCTGACACATAATCTTCAACGAAGGTATGCCCATTAACGTATGTCTCCACGCAGAAGACGCTCTAGCTGAGAATCGAACTGGACAGCATCTTACTGTGAGGCGACAATGCTACCGCAGCACCACCACCCTTAAGAAAAGTAAGTAACTTTTTTTCTTAAATAATGTCATTGTATTATAGCAATAACCCATGGCTGGGTGTGGGTAATGCTGAATTAGCCACAGTTGGCTTTCTTTGGTCACTCAGGCTTCATCCTCATGACCAAACCACACCACCCATGGGTAAATCCAGCATTACCTACACCCATCCGTTGGTTATTGCTATATTATACAATGACTGGCCATTATCATTCAAAAATGAACACGCAGATTGGTCAGCCCAAGCAGAATGCCATTATAAATTGACCGTATACTCACAGCAAAAATCCATCTGCTAAAGTATCATTGAGCAGCCATACTTTCCTATCACTGTGTAGAAAAGAAGCAGCAAAAACACTTAAAAATCAAGACACAATATCTTCAACATTTGGAAGTTGTTCGTAAGGTTCTAAGACAGCCATGATGTTCTGCAAACAGGAGTAATGTGGTATGTTCAAAAAAATTCGAAAATGTACCTGATTTTTCTTGTACGAAAAACATTGCAGCTGGCACAATACCTTATGAAAAATTTCCACATGTACAAATCAGAGCACACAAAATAATGATCCACTAAGAAAACACCACAGAAACAACACTAACATCTTTTTAATGTAATACGAACTGTGCATACCTTTATAGATTTTAATGCACTTTTGGTATTTCTTCGTTTCAGGCTCGCATAACATTTTGCACAATTTACTACTATTTACATAGCTTTTCATAGTGCTTGCAGCTATAATCAGGATTACCAGTTTCTTTGAAAATATATTAAGTAGCAAAATGCTTTATTTTTTAAAATCTATCTACACAAACACCACAAACTCATTAAAATTCCAAAAAGAGCAACCTGATTGGACACTCTGAAAACAGTACCTGTTTTCCATAAACTCAGTTTAAAAACTAAAAGAAATATAACACGTACAGAATAAAACAAAAATAACTCTATTACCAAACCACTCAAACTAGTATTTTAATACTAAAACAAACACAAAAATAACAAGTACATCCTCATGAAAACAACATAACCATCAATTAGCCTTCTTACTTCAAAACAGTCTACACTGAAAAGTAACTGTGAATAATAAATACTAGAGAAAGAAAAATAAAAGAAGAAGAAAACATGGAATTAAACTTTGGTCTAATAAGTGATACTGAACTACAAGAAATATTTGACAACATACCAGACATAACAACTCATCCTTCAACAAGCAAGAAAATACAGCAAGAGCAAAACCAGGAAATTCAACAACTTAATTCCCAAGGAACCCAGGAGAATAAGACTACCATACACTTCCGAAAATTAAAGAGAATTTTCATAATAACAGAAAACAACAAACAAACAAAAAGTATGCAGGAAAAATGCCTGAAAATAGAAATACTAGAATTAGAAAAGGAAGAAACAAGTACAAGAAAATAAACAAAGTGGGCTATAAACATATTTTAAAACTTGCAAAAAAAAAATTACTGTTTAGACTTGCACACTATTACACCAGAGAACTTAAACTCCACACTAACAGAATTCTATACTACAGTATGAAACACAAGTGGAAACAAATATGTTTTAGGTGGATTTGTACCCATACGTGCAGGACTGAACAGATATATAAACAACCCACCATTAAACAGAAAAAATAATATGGCCAGGATTCACTAATCCTCCGTGTAAGACTAACCAAGTCTTACTCGGAGACTGCCATCTAAGAGTATGATGTCAGCGCATCATGCATATGCATAAGGGCGCACTGACTCAACTCCAAGGCTAACACGGAGCGTGCACGAGTGCAGGGGGTGTATCAGACTGCCGAGCAGTCCAAATATCAATGCCCCTGCAAGTGCCTAAACAGCAAATGCCGCCAGACATGAGCGAGTCCACTCAAATGTGTATATCTCCAACACTACACTCCCCCACATTCCAAACCCATTTACAAATATAATAAAATGTCAAACCTTTTTTTTTCTCATTCCCGATATAGCTGCCCGTATTTGCACGTGTGTGCACGTGTTTGCCCATTGCTTAGCTACAGTTAGCAGTTCAGACATCGAAGAGGATAATAAACTACTTATATGCAAATTAAGTGAAATAGCAATAGCATAGTGGTAGAGCCTTCGCACAAAGAGGAGGCATTCCCGGTTCGAGTCCCACCACTCACCTTCCCATTTTCTGTAGTAAATCTGTGCAAAGAATTAATTCCTGACATTTACCTTTTAAATATTAGTACAATGCATTGAAATGGCCTATGTAGTAGTGAACGATATTTTATATATATATATATATATATATATATATATATATATATATGAAAAGGTGAAATGGTCATGCATACTGATAAATTCATAAGTAATGTATCTGAAGCAGTGTGAAGCACTGCTAAGCAAAGTGTACCAGTATTAAGCACATTTAAGTATAATTGCTCATAGCTTAGCACTGCTTTAACTAGCGCAATAGCTTTGCGCGGAGCTGTGCATCGCACCAACTAGCGCAAACCAAACATGTTTGCACGAAGCTACGCACCGTGCTAACTAGCACAATGTTTTGCAACGTCGGTAAACATCGAGCAACGTTGGGCAAAGTTGAGCAAAGTCGGCTAAACACAGCCACACCCCCTACCAGTCAGGCCAGTAGTAAAATAATAAAGCAATGACAGGCCTTGAACCCGGGATAGTGTGCACCATAATCACAGTACTGATCCACTAAGCCATGACAGCATTTGATGTTCATGGACTGTCAACACACATATACATATTAATCAAAGTTTACCCAATGCTAAGCAGGTGTGCACTCAGCTGAGAATTTTCAAATCCAGCCAATCACAAATAAGTGTGGGAAATGAGGCATATTTAAGCTCCATAGGCGGGAATACTTGCCATAACTGGTTGTAGCTCCCATCTGCAGGCTGCAATGGCTGGTGTCAGAGAGGGCTCTCGCTTCCGAGATCAACGGTGGGGCATTGAGGAGTCAAAAGTGATGGTTTGGCTCCTCATCCATCATCATGATTCTAGACTCCTGCAGGGCCAGTTCCAGGGCACGGAATACAAAGCGGAAGCCTGGAACTGTCTTGCACATGAACTCACCAGTGCCACAGGCATCCCTCAGACTGGTCAGCAGGTTAGACACCACCATGCAGACCTGAAGAGAAGCAAACAGGACCAACTGAACCAATGGATACAGGAGGCCCGTGGGATGCAAAATGCCCCACTACTGTGTAGTTAGCCATGGAATGAAGTATGTAAAAATTGCTAGTGTAGTTGATAGTATGGATAGGTATATGTCTCAATATCACTTCATTTACTTCACAGCTGCAGGTTTCCGTGCTGAGAATCAGCAAACCTATGCAGATAGGCTGCTAATGCTGCGCCACCAGGCAGGTTAGTAATTATTCTGCATGTACTGTTATATAAAATAAGTGAGAGAACCTGACAAAAAGTGTTGTAGCCCAATAATAAAGGTATAATAAGGCTTGAATAACCTTTCTGCATGTATTGTTATGTAAAATAAGTGAGAGAGCCTGAAAAAGAGTGTCGTAAACCATAAATGAAGGTATAATACATCGTGAATAAGACGTCTGCATGCACTGTAATATCAAATAAATGAGAGAGCCACTAGAAAAGTGTGTTATGTAATTAATAAAGGTATAGCTCCTGTAGTGTGTCCTTGTCACTTTCTTTGAAATGTTGATGTACTCTTGCAGTATAGAAATAGTAGTGTTGTATTAAGCACTGTCAACCCACACTTGGGTTACCCCATAGAAAGAGGATGAAGTGAGTGCCAGTATCTCTTAAGCATATATACAGTCCTCAACTGTTGTTTCAAGGCTGGCATGTATAGGTGAATCTGGCACATGAGTAGCTTGTTATTGTGTTCACCAGAAATGTCATTGTGCTACTAGAAATGTAGGGGGCTGTTAAAATATAACTGATAATGTCATCTGAACACATCCAGATATGTAGACATATAAATATAAATAAAATATATAAATACGCAGCAGTAACATCTGCATCCTGGACAGTTTGTATATTAGATACAGGTCAGGTATATAAGGAACTAGCAAAACACATTTCACAACGTAATGGACATTGCCTAGTGTAATAATACATGTAGGGGATATATACCTGAAGTCAGTAGGAATGTAGTGTAAACTATAAGTTCATATAAGTTGTTAATGGAGGCATATTTTTACACCCTACTGTATGTGCATAAACAATGCAATTCCACACATCAATGGGTGTGTGTAATCTCAAAACATTTGTTGGGACATATGTCCTATTGGTTTATAAATATCTACATTTACTTTGATGCATGTGCCCTGTTCAAACACCAAAATATTGGTGGCCTGTTGCCACCAATCAATCCTGCATGCTGTTGGAATGTCCACTGTCATTCTATATATGCATGTGTTATGCTTGCTGTTCAGCTGTTGGAACTCTGGTGTGTTGGGTTAATGGGAATATTACTGCATGCTGTTACAACTAATTTGGAATGCTGTTGGCTGTTACCAACCCATATTGTCATTAAATTCTCCTAAACAATGAACGTATGGGAAGGCCAGTCCCAGCGGACCCACCTGTCCCACCTTAGCTGGCGATGGCACCTGGCACCAGCAGATCCGGTGCCCAGCTCGGGACATCCTCCTCAGTTGGCCCTGTGCCACCTTCAGGTGGAAGTGCTGCAGGGGATGGGACTCGATCCCTCCTGTAAGCGTGGCTGGAGGTGGGCCACCTATTACCCTCCGAACGTTACGGGCTGTGGTGCGTAGGGAGATCGAGCATTCAGTCGCTGATCCCCTATGCCAGCTCGAGGCAAGAGTGAGGGTGAGCCTGCCCCTCCTACGCAGCCCCCAGCACAGCCACCCTCTGGGCTGTAAAGTTGCAGTGGAGACTGCCCATGGGTGGAGATCTCAGTTCCACTGTTGCCATCTGTGGGCTTATGGGCTTGTGATTTCCAAACATCCTTCCCCGTCAATGGTGTTCACCCACCCCATGTGTCATATTCCGCCCCTGTATGCATCTTGTTTGTCTTGTCTGTTTATCTCCCCAACCTACCTCCCAAAATATACCTACTTCCCCTACCCCACATTCCACTCTCACCTGAAAAAAAAAAATGGGCAATCTGCTCTCACAAAAAAATTATGCCCCATACATAGCTGCCCATTTTGCACAAATGTCCGCTGGACACAAACTGAAATTTAATTGGCAGTACAACATACTTCATTGTCCTCACCCCTCTCTCAGGGGTGGAAGGTTTCAAATTTCCCTCCAAATTACTAGTGTATGCACAGCTGTTGCTGTTAAAGAAATGGGCAGCTATGGACCTTCCCTACACCCGTCCTGCAAATCCTGAGCTGTTTTCCCTACTGTCTTTCCCTCTTTGTGCCCCTTTTTCACCACTTTCCTATCTCCCCATTTTCTTTTCTTTCAAAGAAATGAGCGCAGGAGTTAGCGGGAGTAAGCACTTTTAAGCAGTAGTAAGCGGGTTTGCGTGAGTGCGTGCTTGTGTGCACTTAGCTAAGTATTGCTAAGCGTTGCACAAACCCGCGCAAACCCACTTACAACTGCTTAAAAGTGCCTTAGTCACGCTGCATGTGAGGGGCCTTGTTCTGCTCAGCAGCAAAATAAAACACCACTGTCAGTCTCGAACCCCAGACCTTGTACACACTAGATTGCATGAAGTACCACTAGGCCACAGCAGTTATACAGCAGGTTGTTGCTGAAATATATATATCATGCATCAGAATGTGTGAATGTAAAGGAAAGATAAGAATGTCATAACACAAAACCTGTTCTGTGAAACTTTACCAGCAGTTGTGGAATTGTATTACATGACTGTGATAACAGAACCAGACATTCTAGCAGTAAATAATGTTACAGCAGCACTTTACAACCCCCACACAGTATCATAGCAGGACAATCCCCACCCAAATGTACAAAATACCTGTGTGTTCAAGGTACAGCAAGGATGTAGGTAGGCATACTCAGTACTGGAATTGTCCAGTTTTCATGAGCATCCTGTGATAATGTCAACAAAAGAAAAAGCACAAACTGTGCAGAAGTGAATACATTAATATCCACAGTACAGCAGTTCCCAAACAGTTCATGTGCAAAATGAAAACATCTCAATAACTACGTATGTATGCCAGCTAATTGTATAAGTAGAAAAGAAAATACATACTTCCATGTATCTTGTGTTAGCATTTGTAGGGGTGAGTACAATTCTACACTGTCAACTGTGTACTGGAAGTGGCAACATTCAGGTCTGAGTACAACATTCAAATCACTGACTACACCCCTAGCAGCAGATACAAGAAGTACACCAACCTTCTGACTTACACAGCGGTATACACAGCAAACAAACATGGTCCCCACTTTGGAAATCTGAAAGGGCTACGCCTACCTGACCTAGCAATTTAAAGCATTTGGTTGCTATGACAGTGAGTACTGCAAGTACCACACAGCAGGCTGCATGCAATTGCCAAATGGTGGCCAACAATTGGTACAGAGGCCATCACACACACATTTGCAGATACCTATAAAAGCAGGCTGTACTAGCTGTCCACACATGCAGTCATTTCATTGCAGGTATGGAGAGAGAGGGAAAGAGAGAGAGGGAGCATTACAGAGTGACACAACAGCAACAGGAAACAAAGAAAATATAAAAAAATATTTTGGAAAAAAATATATTGAAAAAATATATATTGAAAAAAAAATATCTTGAAAAAATATAGCAAAAGAAAATATATTGAAAAAAAGAAAATATATTGAAAAAATATCTATTTAAAAAAAGAAAATATATTGAAAAAAATATATTGAAAAAAATATATTGAAAAACAATAATATATTGAACATTATAATATATTGAGAATAAAAAATAAATATCTTGAAAAAAAATAAGATATAAACAAAACAAAGTGTACAAAACACACGGAACTGACAACTACAAAAACATACAAAGGAAAAGTATGTAACAGATATGTATTTACTGGAATGTAGTAGATGTTTTTGAAGAGTACTCTACATCGTTTGAATCATCCATATGTGTCAGCAGTACGTATCTATGCACAGATGCCCTGCATAAATACTGCCATGTAGAAATCAGTGTGTAGCTGTGTGCAGTGGAATATGACTGTGACATATGTAGTTCAGCATCAAATGTCAAACATCTGATCCATGTTATCTGTGTTCTGTACAGTAGTGTGTACAATGTCTGTTTGGGGGAGTAGCGCATACAGTTATGTAAACATGGATGTGACAGAGTAACAAATGCATGATAGTCATATTAATGTGTAGCTTAGCATTGGCAACAGCTGTACCAGGCTAGTATGCTAATTTAGCATTAGCAGCTATATATACACTCTCTAATATTACTGTGTGCTCACATGTGACACCTGTTCATGTTGCAGCAAGGCCCAACAGGTCAGCCATGAGGTACATGGACTTACAACAGTGTGGTCCTTGTGTGTGTATGGCACACACATACCGAGAGATCTGTCTGTGTCAGATATATTAGCATCTGTACATGTGCATAGAGCAAGGGACATAATGCAACTGTTTGTGAAAGGTGGCTATATATATATGCTGTTGAAGGTTGTTATGTGCATATTTCTATGTAGGTTGTAGTGTGTGGCAGACCAGACAGCATACAGTGCTGGTATATGACATGTGGTGGTTAAACGCTGTGGGTATGATTCGTCAGGTTTGCAGTGTTGCAGCCAGTGAGGCCTGCTAAAGCTACATGGGCTGAGAACACCTTCAATGCATTCCGCACAACACTGTGCAATATTATGATATAACTGTATACCTCACAACCTTCCCATACTTGATATTCCCACCATGAAAGGTGGACTGTATATGTGCCTATATGTATATCTATATGTACACCAATGGATGTTTATATGTATGTGTGTATATAGATACAGATATATATATATATATATATATATATATATATATATATATATATATATATATATATATAGAGAGAGAGAGAGACAGGGTCATAATTACTGCAACAGATGCCTGGTGACGAAGCCATGGACTCAAACTCAATGTTGACACTGCATTGGGATCCCTCCTTGCAAAAAGTCAGTACCCATTAACTACCACATAGGTGGTAGTCTACTTAACACCAAAGGTGTGATAAGAGACCATGGGACACAGGTTAACAGTAGTCTCCCCTTTGATAGTCACAGTGCCACACTAGTCATGTAATCCGTCTACATGGCACACGTCATCACAAAAGGTGTGTCATCCAGGGAAATATAGGTCAGTGTTCCCCTCTACTCCACACACATAAAACCCAGTATAGAGTACAATGCCCCATGTGGTATGTACCTCACAAGACATCTACAGCAACTGGAAAGGACACAGACATACCTCACAAAGAGTAATACTGGCCTCAAACAGATGCCCTATGCAGACCGTCTCACAAAACCACAGCTAGACTGTCACATACCGCCTACCCAGAGGTGACCTCTGCCTAACATGCAAAGCTATGTGAAACCCAGAGCTGTTGGACATGCTCCACATAAACAGATCACAATCCCTATGAGCTACACACTCTAAGGACCTAACCTTGTCACCTCAATAAACAGCACATGCTGGAGGGATAGATCCCTATCTCAGAGACATCCCATACTCTGGAACAAACCATCTATCAATAGCAAACAAAGCTCCTAATTAGCAATCATCATATATAATCCCAATGATTGTATGAGAGATAGGAAATACACCCCGGGAATCACCTCTGTGGCTCTGCTTGACAGGGCCACATGAAATGAAATTACCTGTGTGTCAAAGGCCAGGGTAGCGTATGGCTAGACATCTATAGGTCATAGGGACAATAGCCTATAACCTACCTATGAACTAATATGCACCCACATGTACTTGTTGCAATAATTGCTGTGTGAGGTTAACTGAGTGTGATGGTGAATGTGTCAGTTCTGTATATGTGTGATAGCTAAGTGGGAAACTGTTTCTGTCATGATATGTGTCCTAGCTGTGATCCCAGCAAAAGATGTGCATGCTATTGCTAGGCAGAAAAAGCAGTATGCCATACCATCTGATGTAGTCCGTTGGTGTCGACTTGGGTGTCCCATTGTAGGCTACAGCAGTACATGTATTCTTATTGAGTGTTACTGCTGGTGAATCCAACCCCTGAATGAACTGTAGTACTACCTGAAGCTGTATTCCAAAACAGCACAGTATGGTGTATGTCCACATGTCTTGGAACCACTGTTTTGTTTGTTCCCTGTAGTCCTCACAGATGACATACCTCAGGCATAAGGTCTTGTAACTACTGACACACAGTACTGTATGGTACACAGGTAAAGGTCATGTGGGTTGCCATACCTTTGTGTCTGGTATGTATGTCTGATGTGTGTGTGTGTATGCCTGTATCATGGCTTCAGTTATATGTTTGTTACAGGATATAGGTGCGTATCTAGCAACATGTACAGTGTAGTACAGCAGTATGCCACCTATATTAATGAAGGAGCACATATGTTAGGCATCGTTGCCATCAATGACTAGTGTGGTATACTGGTAATACTGTAACTATACTTTACAATCATTGCAATGGATTACATGTTACATTATGCATTAGCTTGATATATACCCCCTGTGGCTAGGTGGTGCATTGTGTCACATACAGTGTGCCATGTACTGTTGTATAGTCTTACATACTGGTTTATCTTTGTTGCTGTGCAAAACATGGTTTGATATATAGAGTGTGCCAGGCACTGTCAGGCAGTTGTGGGTTGAGCACTGATAAGTGGTATTGAAAGTGTGTATCCTTTGACAGCCAATAGGTTGCTATATATGGCAGTTACTTGATATCTGTACTTTATAATGTTAAGTGTGCCACTTGACTTGCTCACACATACTGTTTTATTGTCTTCCAGGGTCATGTCCCACCATCATAATCCCTCATATAGCCCAGCAGAGGAGGAAGTGATTACAGCCACCATGGTTCAGCACTACGACCTGCTGTTCTCAAGAACCAGCCAGGACCAGCATGAGCGGACTGCACTGTGGCAAAACCTTGTCCATAGGGTAAATGACATAGGCATGCATAACCGGACATATGAGCAGGGATGCCATCACTACAGTGATTTAATTAGACATGTCCAGCAGCATGCATCTGATATCCATGGACAACAGCTTGCCACAGGTGGTGGGGTAGCCATTCACCCCCCCCCCTCACCAGAGTGGAGGAGCTGCTCCTGAGCCAGGTGGCTCCTGGCCAACAACAACCACAACAACTAACATGCATCATCATGGAGGCCGGAGCCACCCAGCAAGTTGACATGGAGTGTGCAGGTAACATGGCACATCTCTACACTACTGTTACCTCTATTGGTAGATCATGCTTATGTGAGATGTGTATTGTGTAGTTACAAGATGTGGTGCCTAGTGTTGTGCAATAATAATAATAATTAGGAATATAATCTGCAGGCCTGTGACTGTCAACAGTCGTACTACTGTAAGATTGCAAACACACAGTAGCAATGCCACGGTTGTTGCCACTGACAAACTGTCTCATATCCTTGTAGGTCCCTCTGGTGTGACAGCAAGGCAGCCGACCCATGCTGGTGAGTGTGTTCTACATTTAATATAGCTAATTAAATGTGCATGTCATATGTGAGGTGTAGGCCATGTACACGTCACACACCAGCGCATAATGCATGCTGTGCATGTTTGCTGTGAGACTATGCACATCTCAGTAACATCAGTAGCTGTCTCAAACACATGCAATACACAGAGCATCTCACACAGTTGTGGCAACACTACAGTGGACATTGGATAGGCAGAGTCGATATACATGCATGCAACATACACAACTGTGTCATACGCAGTATGCATTAACATGCTACACATGGCATATTCAGACACCCGCTGTAAGGTCACACTCCAGAAACACAAATGTCATCCACACAGCACACAATATACCTGAGGGGTAGGGGCCTCTCATGTGGCTGTGTGACACTCTTCAACACATAACACATTCATGTTAGGCAATGCCCCCTATTGGGCACCTTACAAACCCATGTAACAACTGGCCATGAAATGGTGAATGTAGCCATGGTACTGCAGTTCAGGTATAGCATGCTATGTTCCGGTCTGGCACACATTAGTAGTCTTGAGTGACCACATGATGATGGCTCATGGTACTACACCCTATCCAGTTACAGTGGCCACAGTACTACACATATCATGAATTGCTATGCACCTCAGTGTTGTGTGTGTGTGCAAACATATGCACCTATACACAATATGCATAGCAATCACCATTTGTACAAAGTGACACACACATGTCTTGTAATGCTATTGAGTGTATAGGTCACATGACACACATTGTGTATGTGTGATGTTTCATGTTGCAGTTGTGTAGTAGCATGCCATGTCATGGCTGGCACTGGCATGTCCACAATATGTCCTACACTCACCATAACCACTGTACAATGGCTATGTTGAGCAATGGTATTCCATCAGGTATACATGCACCACTCATCCTGTGTGTATACATAGCATGCATGTGCTAAACCTGTGTCCACAATTATCTGCTAAAGACACAGATGCTCTAATCAGGAATGGATATCTATGTGACACACTGATACACATCCAGACATGGTATGTATACCTGTGACTGATGGTGCACAGGACATTGCAGAGCTTTTAATACTTGCACAGTAATGTTGTGTCCATGTACACATTGCGTTCTAGGGTGAGGCCATTCACTGAACAAAACACACATGCATCAAAACCATGTATACTGTTATTAGCAAGGGCTGTCTACACTCACCCTGCTTGCTGTTGAGCAACACACATCCTGCATGCTGTCACGTTTGATATAAATGTTTGGCTTGTGATACTGTACCCCACCATCACACGCTATTGAGTATGTTCGGGATTTCTGGTGGTGTGTGTGTGTTTGTGTGTCTGTTTTAGTGAGGAGTGTATTTGTGTGCATGTGTGCATGTGTGCATGTGTGCTGACATCATGTACAGGTCGTAAAGTGTGTTTCCTGTCTTCCTCTCACAGGTACTGATTTTGGGCTGGTTCAATGCAGCAGGGAAACTGATGTCACTGAGCATAATAGTGATAATGATGATAGGTGTGTTGAGGCACAGGCATGTTTGCCAGGGTCTGTCGGGCCACCAATCAACAGTACAAAAGTGTCCACCCCATCCATGCACACAGTCATACTGCCAATACATCCATCACCAATACCCTTAGCAGAGGGACAGCGTACAGTTGGCATTGGCCAGGACAGTGTGGTATCCATGGCACATACATCCCGACACAGCAGCCATACCCAGATGTCTGGAAGGGTACCACATAGGCAGATGACCAGGGGTTCTCGTCGGAGCACTGCTGCTCATCATTCCACTGGCAGACGTGCCACAGGTCTTACAACCTCACGCATGTTCCAGGCTGTCATGGAGGCACAGGCATGTATGGAATGGTACACCAGACAGGGACTAAGGGCACAGAGGGCACATAACACCGATGTAATAGACAGTATCTGTGACCTAGCTGATGCCATCCGTAATTACACTGAGGTCACTGATAAATGTTGGGGAGAGACATTAGATGTCCTCCGCAATGTCATGTCCATGTGTCAGGACAGTGCGGGACAGTTGAGTTATCGACGTGGATGTATGCCAGCAACATTAGCAGCTGGCAGTCGCCACGGATGTCCCTCAAGCCACAGCCACTCCCGTAGTGCCAGTACCAGCCCCAGCAATGTTGGGGGTGGGCTGTCCATAGAATGTCCTAGAAGACCACATGCACGTGGCTCTGGACAGTCCCAGCAGGGACCTGGGTCCACACTACATCCATCTACCTCTGGGGATAGTACCCAGTCTGGCTTAGTACCTGATATTGTCAGTAGCACCCCTGCCAGGCACAGGTACCGTATCCATGGCCAGAGACGGTGATCTGTAAAGCCTCACAGGTACAGTCTGTGGCTGTCCCACAAATACCAGTGTATGGCAGCCACATGGTGGAACTGTGTGCATGCAGACACACACACACACACACACACACACACACACACACACACACACACACACACACACACATAATCCAGACACCTAGGGCTAACACATACCCACACACATTACATCAACATTGGCCCATATCAGTATTCTTGCCCCTCACACACACACACACACACACACACACACACACACACACACACACACACACACACACACACACACATACATGTCGATTGGATGGCTCACTGTAGGACTCTGGCAAACCAACAACACACCCTGTGTATATGATGAAACCTGTGCCACCTCCTGTAATCTGTAACATCGATGCAGCTACCATGGTGCTGATGCACAGGGTGTCTTTACAGCAGTATAGCAATGTTAGCATGTTGTCAGCAGTAGAGTGTAATGATATGCTTGAAGGTGTAGCTGAGCAGGTATGATGCATTAAAACTATGATTGTCATTGTAGTGTTGTTTACACCAGTGTTAGTTCCAATTGTATATTGTCTGTCCACGTGCCACTTGGCTGATGTGTGCAGTATTGGCAGCATGTGCTAGAGAGTGGACAGTATGTGTGGGATGTGTGTAGCACAGATTTGCAGGTGTACAGTTGTGAAAATGGTGGAGGTGCACTGTTTGCATGTACGTGCATAGTGGACACATGGGCAGGGCGACAAGCTCTGTATTACACAGTAACACTCCATAGTTTCTTTTGGTGGCCAGTATGCATTGTACTACACACATTTCAGAACCTGACTACACATGTGTGTATGACATGGTTTGACACTGTGCTGTGTGTGATACTGTTACTGTCTGTCATTGTTTTGCATTGGTAGCATACATGACTTCAACAGCCTGACCATAACCAATCGTTAGATGATGTCTTGACAACTGACACACAGATGTAGGACACACAGCAACATTTGGATCCTTCAGGTACTATACTATACCAGTAACCAGTGGTTTTCACCTGCACCCATTACTGAGACCACTCCTGTTTGGCATATGGCTCTCTTAGGTATAAGCAATCACAGTAGGGATATGTCTGTCCACGTCTGCTAATGCATACAGTGGCCTATACTGCATTCTCCAGGTGACACACACATCCTCCGCAAGGATATCATACAGACAGATACCTGTTGTCAAACCCATTCTGTAAAGCTATAGGCCAAACTAAGCATAGTCATCCACCTTTACGGAACATAGTATCCTCACAGTACCACATAGGTAGTAGCCACCAACATGATGAACAGGTACCGATGTGTACATGCAACCTAGTGTTACGTCATCTCTCCTTTGATAATCACATTCCCTAAGGTATTTTGAAATCCCTCGGTGGATCACATAAGCAATAAGGGGTCTGCATGCATGTCCACAAAGGTTGTTGTACACCTATAATGAATAGTCATCATTGACAGCCTTTGCTGCATTTGAACAGGTCTGACATATACTTCGGCCATAAACCCTCACTCACACAATTCAATAGAAACCGTAATGAGTGTGTGTGACACGATGACCTAGGCCAGGCATCACTGCAGTGGCTGGCCTTGTCACAAGCATACAGATGTGACCTAAGGTCTGGGAAGCAGCAGCACAGTTTGGCAAAGATGACAGCTGTGTTTTTGGATAAAGCAGGGTTCCCGCCCATGCAATAATTGAGGTAACATGTACGTATATGTATTTGCCTCACAGCTACCTCACATGTGCAATGCCTACTGATATGCCATACGGTAGTAAAAGCAAAACCCACAACACATTGACCAACACTGTCACACACATACTCACCAAGTGCAGGATTCAAACCCCTACCTAACTACTTAATGATACTAGAAGAGTACACATTAACAGGACGCGCTATACACATTACTGGGAAATCTTTTTTCCACAGGTATATTTGTAGGATGGTGACATCATCAGACTTGACAATGATTAGTATACCACTTTTAAGGTGTTTTACTACGCTCCGAAAAGGTTGCTTCTTCTCAAGGAGACCACACACAAACACACACTTGTCAGGTGCAGGATTCAAACCCCTACCTAACTACTTAATGATACTAGAAGAGTACACATTAACACGTCGTGCTATACACATTACTGGGAAGTCTCTTTTCCACAGATATATTTGTATGATGGCGACATCATCAGACTTGACAATGATTAGTATACCACTTTTAAAGTGTTTTACTACTCTCCAAAAAGGTTGCTTCTTCCCAAGGAGACCACACACACTTGTCAAGTGCAGGATTCAAACCCCTATCTAACTACTTCATGATACTAGAGGAGTACACATTAACATGTCGTGTGATATACATTACTGGGAAGTCTCTTTTACACAGGTATATTTGTATGATGGTGACATCATCAGACTTGACAATGATCAGTATACCACTTTTAAGGTGTTTTACTACTCTCCAAAAAGGTAGCTCCTTCCTAAGGAGACCACACACAGTTGTGAAGTGCAGGATTCAAACCCCCACCAAACTACTTCATGATACTAGAGGAGTACGCATTATCACAACACACTATGCACATTACTGTGAGTTCTCCTTTCCACAGGTATATTTGTAGGATGGTGACATCATCAGACTATACAATGTGGGTTACATTAGGTGACATTAGGTGGGCTACATAGAAGGAATGTCTGAACACTTTGGCCATGTGACCATCAAAGGGGAGTTTGCTATCTACCTGTGTCCCCAGGGCCATAATGACTTTCTCCGTACATACTGGATTACCACCTATGTGGTAATTTGTGTGCACATTGTTTCACCCACAGGGGATGACTATGAATTCATTGGCATTCAGCTTGAGGGCATTGTTTTGACACCAGGTATCAGTCTCTGTAAGACACTTCTGGAGGATGTATGTGTCAGTTGTAGAGTCAATTATGGACCACTGTTAGCAGTCATCTTCAAACCTGCTCAGCCATACAACTCCCGTGCTTGCCTGTACCTGTGAGCATTATCTACTGAGCAGGTGTGGTCCCAGGACCAAGACCTGTGGGATTTCATTTGTGACTGGCTTAGAGTCGGACATAGCACCTGCAGCTCTGAACATGTTTGTTTGATCTGTGAGCCACTTGGCTACCCATCCTGTGACATAGCTGTTAATGTTCAAGCTGGTATGCTTGTCCATGATGACAGAGTGGGGAATGGTGTAGAAAGTCCTTAGTGAGGTCCAGGTGGGCTGTGTGGACTACTTTCACCTCCATCTATGTCCTTGGTAACTGTTTGACATATGTCAACTAGGTGTAGGAGACAGGATCTGCCTTTAACAAGGCAGAGATGTGTAGAGTCCAGTGTCTGGAGGTCTCCAATGTCTCGGTTTATGGGTTCCATAACAATTTGCTCAAGAGCTTTGTAGACCAGGCTGAGTAGACATATAGGGCAATGGTTTCTAGGTACTTTTGTGGCACCCCCTTTGTGGAGCTGGATGACTGTTAGTGTATGCCATTCTTTGGGTACATAGCCTGTGGTATGCTTGAGTCTGGACAGTGGATGTAGGTGAGGGTGTAGTTCCTTTTGGGCTGAGTGTGGGATGCAGCCTGGGTCACCATACAGTCCCATTGATGCTGTGTTCTTAGCTTTGGAGAGGGCTGTCTTTACTTGCATGTCCATGACATCTGGGGCACAGCATCCTTCTGTGATGGACACAGAGCCATTTGGGGGTGATGGGGGAGAGTTTACACTGAACTTGTCCCCTGGATGTGGGCAATGAGAGTTGGTTCAGTATATTTCTTTCCTTTTTCAGTAGCTGACAGCATATTTGGAAGTTGACACCTATATGTCTGGTATAGCTACCGAAGGCTATGTGGTTGTTATTCTTATATTCCTTGGCTATTTGTCTTTAGAAACAGTCCTTGGATTATTTTATGAGCGATCATTGTTTCATCCTGATAATGATCAGTGATGCCTTTCCTTTAGTGAAGTTGGCTCTGTCATGTGTTCGTTTCCTCCTTCTGTTGTCTAGCTTATTTATGGGCAACAACCACCTGATTGTTGTCTTATTTTTGGAGGAGGGCATCTTAGATTTTTTTGTGTTGTCTCATTCCATGCATCCCTGTAGATGCTCATAGGATGCACTTGTAAATGATTCGGCAGATTGTATAGCATTATCCTATAGCAAGAGGTCTTTGGAACGTTCCACGTTGGTCTTGGGAAGTGTGCAGTTTGCTTTGGAATATGTCTTCACAGTGGTTTCATTGACTGGGTGGGGGGTGGGTGGGATGTGGATGTCCAGTGTGACTACTTTATGATCTGATATTACCAGGGAGGGGTTTATCTCTGTTGTGGAACACTGGTACCCCATGTTGGTGATGATCATGTCCAGTATGTTGTCACCTGTAGTGGGCATGGTGACCAGCTGTTCCAGGTTGTTAGAGTTTTTAAACTCTAGGAAACATTGGGCAAAGGACGTTGTACACGAGTAATTCTCCCACTCACTGTTTGGGTAGTTGTAATCTCCTCATATAATGGTGTTTGACAGGACCCTTGTATTTTCCACTGTTCTCAGGAATACTGAGTGAGATTTCTGAGACAAGATAAGTGATCTGTAGCAGGTTACAATCTGATGAGCAGCTTTGCCCAATGTTATTTGCACTTGCATGGTCTCCAAAGCCTCATGCAGTGCCACTAACCTGAAGGTGTGGGTATCCATAAGGTAAATGGGTACACCCCTTCCTTTTGTATTTCACTCGTGGTTTTGGGTCCAAAGGTCAGAGGGATTGTGAGTGTTTTACATGGAGCTGTGTTTGACATAGCTTTGTATGTTAGGCAGTGAACACCTCTGAGTAGGTGATATGCAAGGGAATACGGATGGAGCATTTTGAGATGGTCTGTGTATGGTGTGTATTCCGGGCCGCTAATGCTCTTTGTGAGGTATTGCTGCAGGCTTTCCGGTTGTTGTGGTTGTCTTGTGAGGTACATAGCAGAAGTGGTGTTGTACTCTATTATACTTCTAGAGAGTGATGAGTAGAGGGGAACAATGTCCTCTTCTATTCTGCATGAGACACATTTTGTGATGAGGTATGCCACATAGGAGGGTTTCCTGACTACTGTGGGAATGTGGTTATCACAGTTGTGTCCACTGTCCCCTGTGACCCAAGGTCTCTTGTCACACTTTCAGTATGAAGTATACTACCACCTATGTTGTAGTTCTTGGCTACAGAGTTTTTACCAAAGGGGATGACAATGCACCTTTTGGCATTGAGCTAAAGCCCATGGCTTTGACAACAGCCATCTGTCTCAGGGAGGCCCTTTTGTAGGATGTCCACATCTTTAGTGTTTACAATTATGGCTCCTAGTTTGCAGTCCTCTGGAAACTTCAGTTGCCACAGACCTTCCATGTTAAATTTTACTTCAGGGAAGTAGATACTACACTGCCTGGGATGTTATCTGTCCCATGGCTGCTGTGATGCTGGCTTTGGAGAGTGTTTTTTACCTGTGCAGCCATGATGACAGCAACTTTGCAGTCTTCCATTATAGAGATGTGCTCTTTCATGGGTGAGGGGGGTAAAGTTAACACTGATCCTATCTGCCAAGATGTTGGCAATATCAGTTGGGTCTGTATATTTAGTGCCATTGAGCTGTAACTCAGAACAGATCTGAGTGTAGCCATGACATGGACCTGTCTGTTGGGCAGAGATCTCCTGAGTTGACAGTATGCAACAGAGTACAGATTGGGTTACATTCAGTCTTGTTGCATGGGGCAACTATTTGAGGCCAGTAATCCTGTTGTTAAGGTACTTCAGTGGTCTTTCTGGCTGCTGAACATGCCTAGTCAGATTCATTGCAAGTGTGTTGTGGTACTCTCTGATGGGTCTGATGACCGCTGAGTAGTGGGAACCTCCTTTGACCTACATGGACAGACCTTGGCAGTTTGTGTGAACACATGGCATGATTTTCTGACCACTTTGTGAATGTGTTTCTGGAAGTAGAGATGACTATCCGCATTTGTCCATAGATCCCTTATTATCACATCCGTATTTAGCCTAAGTGTGTGAGCATGCCCAGTATGAACTTTCAGTATGTTGCTGCCTGACATTTGCTTCGTTTCTTTGTGTGTAAGCATGCCCAGTATGACCTTTCAATGTGATGCCGAATGAAATCCACTACATTTGTTGGAGTGTGTGAGCACGCCCAGTATAGGCATTTATACTATATGTGTATGGCAAATCAAGTTGTATTTTTACAGCAGGGCTCACCTTTGTGTCATAGATCAACAGGGATCATGCTGTGCCTGCAGGGCTTCCATGAGACACTTTGCATAGACTTATCAACATTTCCACATACAGGGGGGACAGCTATTCTTTGTACATTTCTACACAGGGGCACACCTGATTGTTACTGTAGGTGTACATAGGATGAAGGTTTCACCTGACACTTGTACACATTTTCTATGCCTGCACGGCTATGTACGGCACACCATTTCAGTCTGTACTGTTGCCTATCATACTAGCTTGAGGCATACTACTGTGCTACAAATCCTAGTGTCCAATGTCACTTATATTAGATTGCGACTTCATAGCCTACACAACCCACATCACAACGCCTGGCCTGATGTTTTCTGTCTGCATAGACCTGTGGGGGAAGTTACCCATATGCCTCTTTAGGGGCATGATACAGCATTTCTTTGTGTTTGTATTAGTGTACAATTGTCCTGCTGTGTCAGTGCCACTGAATTGCTATCATGGCTTAGTGGTTCAGTACTGTGACTATAGTGCACAGTATCCTAGGTTTGAGCCCTGTCACTGCTTTTTATTTTCATGCTGGGTAGACCAGACTGCTTAAGGTACAGTAAAGCAAATATGAGCATATTTACCTGACTTTGCTCGACTTTGCCCAACCTTGCCCAACATTGCTCAACATTGCCCAACATTGCACTAGTTAACATCGGCAATTTTGTTTACATATGCTAAATATTGGTAAATGCTGCTTAGCACTGCTTTATATTGCTTAAAACACGGCAATCATGCCTCAGGTGGTGCTGCAGGGCTGCCTATGTCGGATGCACATACTACACTCCCTATATATGTTTGGAAACAGGTAGTGTCAAGTTAGGCATCTCTTTTATTTTATGTGCGAGTCAGAGAGAGGTATCATTTCCAGGGCTCCTACTGAGCAAGTGTATGTGCTATGTGTTGCCTCTTTGCCAAGGCCAAGGCATACTGGGCACGCCTCCTTCTGCCTACTGGGGCAGGCTCAAGTTGTTCCTCCTCTGAGTCACGCTGTGCCTGTGCAGGCCTTGGCAATGGTGGGAGGCTGTGTGGCCCTGCCCTATGCTGTTCCTGCTACAGCTGTTTTCGCAGGATCATATTGTGTAGCATAGCACATACCATGACAATTTGGGTACATGTAGTTGGTGAGTACTGCAAGGCTCCACCAGATGTGTCCAGGCACTGGAACTGTGACTTGAGCATCCCAAACACGTGCTCAATTACATTTCGTGTTTGTGCGTGTGCCTCATTATGGAGTTCTTGTTCAGGTGTGTGTGCATTTCTGATGGGTGTCATCAGCCACAGCTCCAGTGCGTATCTAACATCCCCCACTAGGTGACCATCAGGGATGTTCCCATTGGCAAATATCTGGTACAGCTGTGTCAGATGCCAGATATGGGAATTGTGGTAGCTTCCAGGGCAGCCAGCACACACATTCAGTCTTATGCCCTGGGCATCGCACATGATCTGGTAGTTGATGGAGTGGAAGCCCTTGCGGTTCATGTAGGCCCTACCTTGCTCACCAGCTGGTGCTTTGATGTGTATGTGCGTGCAGTCAATTGCACCCACTACCTCAGGATATTCCGCTATTTGCTGGAAGAGATGCATATTGCTGGCCAATACCTCACAGGAATTGGGGAAATATACATGATCACCGACATGTGCTGACACGGCATTCAGGAACTGGTGCAGTACCCTGGATGCTGATGCCTGTGAAACCCCCATCATATCACCAGTTGGTCTCTGGAAGGTACCTCTTGCTAGTATTCTTAGGAAAACACACACCTTGGTTTCCACTGGGATGGGTTCCCCTCTGTTGGTTCTGTGTGTGAGGCATGGCCTGCACAGCTCAACAATTTGCTGCAGGAGGTCTCTGCCCACTCTATAGTGCTCCACTATCTCCAGCTCATGTAGCACCTGGTAGGTTACCCTGGGTCTGTACACTTTTCTCCGTCTCCTCACTGTGGGTTGCTCAGCAGCATTCGCAATGGCACCACCCTCAGCATCTTGCACATGTTGCATTATAATAGCAATGGCAGCCCCTAACATTTTTTTGTCTCAGTTAAGCTTTTTAAGTTTTCACTTCTCTTTGTAGACTGCAGTGTTGCAATGTTTCTGAGAAAAACATGGGGGAATGTTGTTTGCAGAGTTTTAAGTGCTGGGCTGGGCTGGGCTAGTGTACTGCCTGTGTAATTGGCTGATTCTGATTTCACCTGGCAGGTCTGCTAGTTCTCCTTGGTTAACTTCCTACTACTTCTTTTCCTTCCTTTTCCCTTTCTGTTTCCACAGGGGGCAGCGACGTGCAAACAAGTGCAAACACTCGCACACGCGCGCACACAGGCTTACACAGGCTTACATTGGCTTAGGCGGGTGCACATGCGTGCACACAGGCTTAGACAGGCGCGCACATGTTCGCACACAGTGTAAGCATCTTTGCAAGAAACTTTAGTGATAGACACGGCGTACACCTTCAGTTCCTAGGTTTCAGTTCAGACAACTGTAGACACGCCTCTTCCACTCCTGAGTAACTCACAACAAACACATGCCACTCTGCTCCAATAAGCTTACAGTCTTTGGAACATACCCCCCTCATTATGTCACCTATCTTCTACTCTGTTACTCCCCTAATCCTACTCTTACACTCTAGGGACATGGTTCACATGACAGGGAAAATTGGGATTCACTATCCGTATACTCATTTGCACAGGATTGCCTACTAATGCTTGGTTACATCTCTTAGACTGAGCTTCCCCCCTTAGCAACCTCTACTCAGTAGCCATGTTGTCTTCAGCCTGCCATTCACCTGCATGTCAGTTGAATATATGTAACAAAATGCCCATTTTTAGGCTTTTTTTTTCCTCTGGTTTTTAGAGCGCCGCACGTTTGCGCAGCACTGCTCTATGCTTAAACATCGCAGATCGAGGGGGGGAAATTGTTTTTTATTAATTTGCAACACATAATAATGCTAATGGCCTTATATTTGGCCATTGACATGGTTCCTCAACTGGATGCATCCTTTATTTGGAGCTGTCATAGCTCCGTTTTGCTATTTGCAGAACGGTACTCAGTTAACAACTGAGTACATTTCTGCAAATAACACTACTCTTACTCGGACAGGTTAGTGTTTCCTGGATCACAAATTTGCCTCATTTGCATAGCTTTCAGCAGCAGATGAAGTAATTTGCATATCCTAACACTGTCTGTGCAAGAGGAGTTTTAAGAGCTCTCATGCACACCCATGCCGGCTGTTCCTGGATCACTCGGCAGACATGTTGGCTGTCTGGAGTCTTACTCTACTCTTAGACTCCATGCAAGCCTTCGTGAATCTGGCCCTATAACTACAGATACATGTCTAGAAAATGCTAATAATGTATTTAAATCAGTAATTAAAAATACAGAAGACAAGCAAAAGATACATCAGAACACCACAGCCCACAAAGAACAGAAGAAATAACACAGCTGAGAAACAGCCAAGCACTTTCTTCAAACACACCAGATGTTTTCACCAGAAAAGTCTGGTTAGATATCCAACTATATTTTGTAAGACATGGAAATGAAGGAGTACTATATCTCAAACAAGAAAGTTTCACAATAAAAAAATGAAGATAGCACAGAATACATAAAGACAATTTTAACAAACACACAAAAAATGTACATAACATTACAGCTTCACAAAACAATTACTTAGATGATTTATGTTTGAAAACCCCACAGACCCATTATGTCCTATACAAAGTATCAAAAAATATCTTCAAAAATGCCACCTAATTCAACAGCACTGTTTGTTTCTACACCCAAAGGAACTGCCTTCAAGTTATACTAGACAAAATGGAAATGTGGTAAATAACACAACCAATAGGAATATATTACCTTCTAAAAATGATGCCAGAAATATGCAAACTAGCAAATCTACCAAAAGATTACAAACTACTCCTTCAGAACAACAGCAGTAACATTACTTTCACAATGAACAGAAACAGGACAAATAATGAGCATCACAGGGCATAAAGTGAAACATCACTATGCTCCAATTACCAGCCATCACTAAATGAATTCAAAACGGGGGGGGGGGTAATCTCTGGAAAACAAATCAAACACCAAAAAAATACAATAGATGAAGATAATACTACTAATAAAAACACAGTGAACCAAAAAAAAAAAAAAGACTGAAGCTCCATAACACAGAAGCTCTTTGAAAATACATCAGAAACACCACCAACCACAGAAAAACTGATAAATTATGGAACATGAACATCTACAACATAAAAACTCAACAAAACAAGTAAGTAAAGTTATGCTTATATTTGACTTAACTATTATTTATATTATTATATTACATTATATTATTTTACATAACTAAATATAAACACAATATCTCATTGCAGGTACTACACTAAGAAGAACTCACACCAGCAACTGAATATAGACAACAAACACAACAGAACCAGTATAGAGAACTAAAACAAACTACAACAGCAAAACATAGCAGACTAAATCTAAATTCTACATATATACTTCTCTTCTTACATCTCTTGAAAAATTTATAATAACATGTATTTAAAATAAAAGTAAATACAATAAACTTGAACTAAACGTCTGGCACTATGTTCTCTCATTAAAAATGGAAGAACACATCAGACTAAATCTAAATTCTACATATATACTTCTCTTCTTACATCTCTTGAAAAATTTATAATAACATGTATTTAAAATAAAAGTAAATACAATAAACTTGAACTAAACTTCTGGCACTATGTTCTCTCATTAAAAATGGAAGAACACAAAATAAAACAAACAGAAACCTAAATAACAACAAGAAAAACACAACACAAGACAAAACTAACATCATTGTATAGCAGCAATAAACACAAGACAAAACTAATACTATTGTATAACAGCAATAACTGATGGCTGATTATGGGTAATGCTGGATTTACCCGAGGTTGGCTTTGTTTGGCACCAGCTGTGGGTAAATCCAGCATTACCCACACCCAGACATGGGTTATTGATATATTAACCAGTTGCTTGATATGATTAAAAAACTCAAACCTGGATCTACCAATATACCCAGGTCTTTAAATGAATCTGCAGTTTTGATCAATGTGTGCCATATTAAATATTCATCCTTCAATCTGTGCCTCCCACATCTCATATGCTTAGTTTTCATTGTATTCATCAGAATATTATTCTGCTGTGCACAAATGGTCAGTTTAGTCAAGTCATTTTGCAGACATGCCCTATCTGTAAAATATGGAATCAGTTTACCCATTTTCAAGTCATCTGCACATAGACTATAGAACATTTCAGATGAAAAAGATCTGAAAATATCTGAAAGATACAAACTAAGTATGAGCCTAGGACAGAGCCCATTGGGATACCCTGACTGTAATCTAGAATTTCACTTGTACAAGTTGCTGTATGATGCTTGCAATTTCATATCTGCAAGCCATGCAGATATCCATCTTATCAAATTACATCAATACTTAGTTGTTCTAATTTATTGATTAGTGTTTTGTGCATGACCCTATCAAATGCTAAAGTGAAATCTATATAAATTACATCAAAGCACATTTTTTTTTTATTATGCTGTTATAGAATTTCATGTTTTAGGTACCTGTAGATCTATTTTCAACATATGCATGCTGATATATGGTTTCAGTCCCAACCTTTCCAATCTGAAAATATTTTATCAAAAGTAACATTATCCATTATTTTTCCCCAACAAGACAGTAAACTTATGGGTCTGTATGACTCTATGTTTGTCCTATACTCCTTTCCATTAAACACAGGTTTATCAAGTGCATGTTTCTAATCTTGAGAAATTTCCCCATATGAAAATGACCTAGTGAATAACAAATATAACGGTACTGTAAGTTCATGTTGAATTGTTCTCAGGTCATTAATACTAATTCTGTCTTCTCAGTGTGCTTTATTTGGGTCCAGCTTGTGTAGTTATTTTTCAATATAATCTAATTTAATTTCAGTATCTGAATCTATTCATGTTACTAGGACAATTTATCATCCCCTTTGTACAGTCAAACTGTTTTGCATAAGAGTTTTTAAATTTATCTATGATCTGTTGTGTGTGAGAATACATTTTAGAAGCACAGTTTATATATTTACTCCTACCATATCTTATCTGCCTATAAAATGATTTCTTATTATGCTCAATATCTTTAAATTAATTTTTACCAATTTTTTAAACTTGACTCTCACTATCTTTAATTTATCTGTCCAGCTTGTTTACATCAGTTTTCAAAGTTATACTTTGAACTCATTACCACTTCTTATACATATTTTATCTCTTATCTTAGTTATGAATCTTGTTGTTATGGAAATATAACTTCCTGGACATGTATATCTATATCCTGATGTTAAAGATTTTTTTTTGTATTCAAACAATTTATCTTTTAAAACTTGTTATATTCCTTTTGCAGTTTTTCAACTGAATGCATTATTATAATTAATTTTACATAATGAACATTTTGCTTCTGCATAGTCTGTTATTAATCGCCTATGCATTGGTATAGATTTTAGTTTGACAGTATACCTTATTTATGTCCACTATTAGTTGCTCAGAAATTAAATGAACTTAATCTCCATTGCTCTTCTTCCAAAAGGTATGTGGAAATGTCCTTTAAGAACAATACATGTCATATATGATACAGAATGATCAGACTCATTTTGTATCTGTAACTATGTCTATGGGCATTCAGCCTAGTTCTGAGTAACTG
Source organism: Protopterus annectens (assembly GCF_019279795.1). NCBI lineage: Eukaryota > Metazoa > Chordata > Ceratodontiformes > Protopteridae > Protopterus > Protopterus annectens. The sequence goes on from NC_056733.1 coordinate 200,017,105, forward strand.
GCCTGTCTTTCCTATGTAACCTGTCTTTGAACATTTCCTGCATTGATTAGATAAATCACATTTTTGGAACTCCATGAAAATGAACCCTGTACTTTGAAAGACTGTTCTGTGAAATTGTTATATTGAAAGCTATACAAATCACGACATGTTTTGCATCTTGAATGGTTACAGGGTTTTGTTCCATTCTGGACTATGTGGACTGAAGAGCAACATTTTTTTCTGGTAATGATGATTTATGATGAATTTACTCAGAATTCGAACTGTTTAGTATTTCAAAATATTAATAGTAATTGTTAGCATTACTAGAATCTCGGTTTCAGCACATGTATTTTATTCATGACAAGAGAATAGTTACTTTCACATAAGGCAACATTCTGGTCAGAACAGCAGTAACCACAGCAAACTTAACAGTCAGTAAGGCCTTAACTTTCAGACAGTTTTAACATTATAACAAAACTATATGTAATTCTGCTGTTCTTCAGAACCTTAGGCTGACATCACAAAACTATTTTCTTCTTTCTCTCTCGCTTTTCTCAGCCTTTTTCTCAGCTCAACCACAGCCTGCATAGTGCATTAACTGCAAGCAATGCTCATACATTCTAACCCTGGATCTTATTCTCCTGGTGGTCCCTGCCTTTCTTACCATTTTGAACTTGAAATTATTGCAAATTCATATTTTTTGATAAACAAAACATCTGTCTCATAAAGGTTGGTTGTTTAGACAAACTAACAACTTACAAACTATAACTTCTTATTTTCCTTCTCTGGATTTAACTACTCTCCCTACACATTGTTTGTGTGAGATGCCTGCCTATTATACCAATCATGTCCCATTAAATGTCAGAACAGCCTCTACAAGTGTTATCCTGACTGTTAAATGAGCACTAACTATAATGTCACATGCCAAATAAAGGAAACATTTTTATAGCATGTCATGATCGTGTTCTACAATTTGTTCTCTCACTCACATACACACATGCGCACACAAGCACATGCGCACACAAGCACACACACACACACACACACACACACACACACACACACACACACACACACACACACACACACACTGTCTGTCTCTGAGGTGTAGTATGAGCTGCATTTTTCCATACTAGTATTTTTCAAGATTATTTTTAGCCAATTGGAAATGAATGATGTCCTTTTCTTTCTAGGTACAAATGACTTTTAAGCACCATATTTAACATCATTAACTTAATAACTCCTGATGAAGGAAGGACTCATGTCAGCTTGAAAACCAGAGTGACTGCAAAACCCATGTTGGTCCAGTAAAAAGTACTACGCCACGTCTATATTCCAGTGTCTTGTGCTTATTAATGTTGTCAAATTAATATCATTCCAGTCTGTTTATGATACATTGAAGTCCTCAGCTACTATTATTTTCCTTCCTGTGTGTCATGCAAGGAATGTATTAATTCCTGTAGGTCATCAGCACTTGACTTTGGTGGTCTAAACACTCCGGCAATTGTTATGTGTTACAGGGTCATCTTTATTGTCACAGTTACACACTCTACCGTTTTTGTGTTAGCATCAAACATGTAATAATCACAGGTCTCGTAACAATCTTTAATCCCTATCATAACACCTCCACCTGATTTTTTGTTATAATGTATATTACAGTAAAAGCATTTATATCCTGACAGAACTGGTTTCCAGTCATTGTTCTTAACTATGTTTCAAAAAAGATAATAACATCAACCCTGAAGGAAAGAAGCCAATTTTCCAATAAAGAGAACATTATTACTAATGCTTCTAGCATTAACAACCAGCAAAGATATATCAAATGTTGCTTTCTGTGAACTGTTAAATTTCTGACCTGGCAAAAACCCTGTCTTGTGTTAGTCAAATATTGCAATATATCTGTTGCAAAAGTTCTCTTCTCTTGTCTTGACAAGTACAGTCCATCCTGCCTAAATACAGGTGTGCCTCAAATTAGGCTTAGATGCTCTACACATTTTCACTTTTTAAAATGGGCCACTTTTTCATGTAGGTATTTACCACAAAATCCTTTCATTCACACTGACCTGACTTTCCCTACTACATGTGGTCTGTGAAAAATACTTCCTAACACATGCACAAGTTATGCTGTCTAAGAGGGTTGTAAGTAATAGTCTGAGAGTCTTAAAGATTAAATTATTTGCACCAACAAGAATAAACAATAGCTGCTCCACACTTTCTTAAATTAAGGCATTCTAAGGCCCTACTCACATCCTGTATTTTTGCTGTTTGGATTGGGATGTTTATCAACTGTTACTATCTCTCTCAGTTCATTGCCAGCCTCCTACCTTCTTTGACTGTCATGCCTGACTGTTGCAGGTCATCTCTCACACAATCCATCTGTTTCATTGATGGATGCCTTCATTTCCTATGGCCTTCTGACTGTCTGTCCCAAATCTTCTTGAATGTTTGTGATAACTGCAGAAGGGAATAACTTTAACCAAAGAATGAAAATAAATCATTTAGGACAGAGGTATAGCTAGGTGTTGTGGCACTCTGTACAGCTCTCTGATCTGGAGACCCTCTCCTGAACTCTAAGTTGAGGAGCAGAAAAAAAAACAAGTTGCAGGGGGAAGAAAGTTTATCTTTCTATAAGAAGCAGCTTTTTACTTTCTAAATACTACACACAGAGCACTGAAGGAAGCAGCAGTGATTCAGCCTTGACTGAAAATGCAATACTGGCCTTTAGTTTAGATAGTAGCTGAATGCCAGTACTGTACTACCACCCAGTCAGCATCAGTGTATCATACTATTTGTGTCCCATGACACCTTGTGCCTGGGGTGGCCCTCTTCCCTCTACCCTGGTTATGCTTCCGGTTTAGGGCATTTTAATGTATAGTAGATGTGTATTATAAAGTGACTGTATATATGCTTTCAAGATCAATAAAGAAAATTAAAACAGTGCTCTCTTCTTCTTTGAAAGTGGGAGGAAAGCATTTTTTTTTCATTCCCTGTGGGCATGGCATATTGACTCATTGAACTTTGCCATAAACTGAGGCATCTGGAGCATGTGATCCTGGTAACCTGATCCTGCTGAACCAAGACCTTATCACAAGTCAGCATCTCTGACATTTTCTGGTTATTTCTACTCCCAAGATACATTTTCTTTTAGCAATTTGTACATCAGTGCTAACACTGTACTTTGCTTAACAGTGTAGTCAGCATGATAATTAATTAAACCATGAAATGCCTATAATTCTGTCAAATACGTGAGACTGGGAGTGCAGCATGAATGGCTTTCATTTTCTCTGTGGAAGAGTATCTCTCTCTCTCTGCGCTGTACCATACCTGCCCCAAATATTCAGTCTGTGATTTTCCAGATATACATTTTGAAATGTTAACTCTTCATTTATAGTACTTCTATATTTGCTGTACTTTATGTAAGTTATTGAGTTGTTCATGTTCTTTCATTATAGTGGACATCAAACCTTACAAGTATGCAACTAAATTCAAATCTATTAGTAGTTTTTCTGTTATTTTTTGAAAAAAAAAAAAAAGACGATCCTGAGCTTGCTTCAAATGGTAATTTGCTATAAATAAACAAACCTTTGTGTGTATTGACCATCTCTCCCTTTTAATACATGTTGATACAGAGTGGGTAGTTCATGTTTTAATAAACTCAATTCTACCACTCAGCATGGACCATCCTGTGCAGAGACTGTGTCAGTGATTGCGTCTTGATGAATGATCAAGTTATTGTCACCAAATGTATATATGTCATTATTCTTTTTTATAGCATAAGCAGTTGGAGCTTCCTATTCAAAGTAGGACACTGTGGTAAAAATAAATTGTCTTTCAATCCTTTCAAGCTGTGTTTTTTTGTTTCATTGCATAGTACATTCTACTAGGGCTCACAATAAACTACAAAAATCATCTCTCACCCCTCAACATCAGTATCATTTCTGGGTGCATTTATAGATTCTATGCCTATATTTTCCTTAGGATAAGCAGCTGAAAATACAGAAGGCATAGATAGGCACAGATGACTGGAGAATAGGTATTCTATTGTCAGTGCAAGAACAAAGGGGACATTTACAACTGTGGGCAGTACAGAGGTATCAGACTACTGTCACACTGCATTATGTGCTAGAGAGAGTGTGATAAATGAGCTGCCAGAGTAAAGGAAAGCAACATGGGAGATGAGCAGTTCAGATTCAGATGCAACACGACTGATTTGAGTGGAGAAGAATCTAAAGATGAGGAAAGAGTACAAATGGGCATTTCTAAATTTGGATGAAAGTATATGAAAGCTGATTTGGGTGGCATTGCAGTGGTCTGAAGTCCTGGAAACACTAGTACATAGCAGGCTGTGTACAAAGACCCAGTGACACAAGTACAAACAGTAGTGGGACTTACACAAGGGTATTCAGTGGGAGTGGTTGTGCATCAGGTTCAACTCTGAGGCCACTCTTGTTCATACTTGTGATGTACTACACCAGCAAACAGGTCAGATGGGAGGGTTAGCAAAACTGCTGCATTCAATGTGGCACTACAAGCAGAATCTGAACAGGAACTTCAGTAAATGATAGGGGTTTCAAATGGAATGCAAACCTGAAGGCACATGGGATGAACCAGAGCATAAATAAGACAGTGATCATGGTAACAAATAAAGAAACCAGATGAAACTAAAACTATAGATAGTAGAGAAAATGGTGGAACAGGTTAACAACTCCAAGCATCAGGGAGGAATGATTAAGGATTAGGGAAGTCTAAATAAGGAGGTCAAAGCTAGAATTTGAGGCGCTGCAGCAAATTGGCTGAGAATGTCAAGGGTGTTGTATGACAGAAGGCTACCCAAGAAGCAGAAAAGTAAGGTGCACAAAACAGTGGTGCTACCAAGTTATTCTGCATTGCATAGAAACCTGAACAGTGAAGAAAGAGCAGGTGAGGAAGCCTGAGTTGATGGAAATGAAAGGCCCATTCACTGTGGGACGCACAAAAATGAGGATATCAGAGCAGCAATCAAAGGAGCCCCAACTGCAGAGAAGGCCAAAGAGAACAGATTACAGTGGATCAGATTTATGTACAGGAAAGCAGAAGCTAATTTGGTATAGTAGATTCTGGAAAGATATGAAGAAGGCATGTAGACGGAGAACACCTATCCAAGCAAGATATGAAGAAGGCAAGTAGAGGTGAGGACACCTCTCCAAGTGATTGATGGATTACATGACAGAAAACTTGTGACACTCAGACATGATTGCCAAAGAAGGTGAAAGGCGGAATCAAGAGATGCCAATTAATGTGACACCACCAATCCATGGAACATAGACAATGAGGGCTGATGATGATAATGATGAATGACAGAGTTTCACAGTAGAAACAATGATAGCAAGGCAGTACATAACAACAGCATGGTACATACAAGTCTGCATTCTCCTGGTCCCTTGTAGAAGGCTGAACAGTGGACCCTCAAGAATATTTAGACTGAGGCTAGAGATTCCTAACAGAGGTTGACCAAAGCAGTAGGAAGAATAAGGAAGAGGAGGAGCTGCTCTGGGTACTAACTTAAGGTGGTGCCAAACAGGTTAGCAGTTTATAAGAGGTTATTGCCATGCACACGATCATGGTAGTGGTACTGACAACATGTAAGCTGTCAAAGGTTTACTTTCTCTTAAATTTAACAATGAGTTGTTATGTTACTACCTTTACAAATTAGATTATGATAGTTGACAATCTGCCACTAACCAATCACGATACAATTGCTTATAGAGAGGGCAACAAGCAATTGGGTGCATGTTGCCTGGGGTGTCAGACTATGGCACTATACCTCTGAGTTTGATCATCTTCTCCAGTCTGTAAAAAGGAAACTTCCTTGGTGGACTGACCCTCATCTCAGTCTTTCTAAAGGGAGGAATGCCCCTGCTCCTTCCATCAATAACACAGCAACTGTTAAATGATTATTTTGAATAATTCATGTTATTATCATTAGGGTTAATATATAATTATCAACCATGAGATTGGTAAGGCCAATCACTAACCAAATGGGAAAGGTTAATTCCAGCGTAGAAATGGAAATTGTCTGGGCTTAAAATGGCCACAAAGACAGCTAGCCTAGTACTTACCTATGAATCTATAAACCTATGGAATCCTTTATTAATAATTTATCAGTTCAAGGAGACTGGTCTCAAAGACAAAGGTCCCTACTGATAAAACTGGAAGGAAAGAAGGTAGCATACAGAGTTTTGACAGTTTTTCAGGATAACCTCCTACCAGACCACTTGCAAATCAGTACAGATAAGACCACTGTTGTGTGGTGCATCAGCAAATAAGGGGTAACAATATATTTCCTGCTCTACAAGGAGACAATTTTCATATGGCATCAGACCATTCAACACAGTCTTCAATATATTATTGGTACATCATCCAAGACTAAAAAACTAATATGCAGACTCACTCATCAGGCAAATAACTCTAATTCATGAATATTAACAACATATTGTGCAAATGTGGCACATCTCAGAAGTGGAACTGCTTGACACACATCTCAACAGTCAACTCCATACGTTTTACTTCTTTTTTCAAAAACCTGTCGAAAGAATAGATAACCTTTTATTCTGTTGATTCAGAGATTGTGCTATGCCTTTACTTCATTTCTGCTGATCCAGAAGGAACTTCTCAAGGTGCAACACACAAAACCAACCTTATTATAATTGCTCCCTCTGGCCATGTCAATAACGGTTGTCTCTGTTGTCAAAATGAACCACTCTGCTTCCATGGTCATTCAATCTGTACAAATGTTTACTGCAGTAAAAGAGCAGGCTATTATATACTATTCTCAAAAAGTGAATCTCAGCATGGAGTATAGCACTGTAATACTCAACAGTGATTACTTTTTGGTCACCAAGTTCTAAACATCCTAACAAAAGCTAGAAGACATAATATACCGAAATGTTACCTATAAAAGTGAAGTAAACTCTTCTCCTGGACTATAATAAAGGCCCTAGACTCTTTTTATTATCAGTGTCCAAGAACAATGCATGACTTAAACAATCTCTTTGAATATAAATTATGAAATTTCTTCATCCAAGTCCATGCCAACTTCTGCATGTTTATCAGTTTTTCTATGGATAGCAGAAGACCTGACTGTTAAAACCTTTCCAAAGGCTTCCCTTCATCAAATGGCTTCAAAAAGAAATATTTCCTCCATCAGTTTGCAATTCATTTTGAATACATTAAGTGTACATCCATTCAAATCTTCTGATACAGTGGATTTCAACTACCTGTCTTTAAGAATACTTTGTTTTGTTAAAGCCTCATGGAGAAGAATTTTCTAGTTATAAACATTGCTATACAAGTCACATTGCAGGCTACTCCTATCTTCATTCACAAAGCCATCTCATCACTATCTCTCAACTAGTACATTCAACACCCAGTTTTTATCCAGTCTACCAAGAGGAAAGGGAACATCAGCTGCATGTACTGGGTGTGCATTGGTAACTAAGATACTATATCAAGAGATCCCAATGCCTCCAGGAAATAAGGGTGTGCATGGGTAACTAAGATACTATATCAAGAGATCCTAATGCCTCCAGGAAATAAAGTCAGTGCTTTGCCAGGTAAGAAATTGAGAGAAGGCATTGCTGTCAGTAAACAAACCTTATCAAAGCAGCTGGCCACTTTATTGCCTTTTGTTATGAAAATGCAATAAACATTTGCAAGGCACAATGACAGCACATTCCACCAGGACATTATCAGCATCCGCAGGTTACTTAGAACTGTTTAGACACAGGATATCTTAGAAGTCATGTTATGAGCAACTCCATACAACAAGCTCAACAAACTGAAACTTCAGTTCTGTGGTAGGACAAATGTTGGTTTGACTATATTACCTGGGATCCTATAAAGGTCCACCTCCCAGGGGTAACCAAGTTTTCTTTTGGATTCTAGCCAAATGTTATGATTTACCTTTAGTGATTCTCCGTCCAAAAATATAGTGTAGTTGTGTAAGATACTTACTGTAACAGTAAATCTTAAATGAGAGGTCAGTGAAACATTGAAGCTTTTCCCTGCACCTGCTCTATTTTTGATATATTGTATAATGTTACTGCTATATTGTTTTTAGACTGCACATTTCTTTATTTATTTGTTTGTTTATTTATTTATTGACATTTCTTTACTGAGAAAGTTCATCTGGGCAATGATACTCATTTTCAGTAGAGACTCGGAGAGAAAAGCTCCACAGAAAAATTATAAGCAGACAAAAATGTATGATGTAAAAACAGACATAAATATTCATAGTATATTAGACCACAGCTGTCCCACAGATTATATGAAGATATAAATTCAAAGTAAAGTTTATAATGCTATACAAAAGCAATGTAATTATGCTACTAAAGGTTTAATTTATTATAGGAAACAAAATATTGAAAATGGCCACGTATTGTCAGTAGAAGCTCAGAGGAAGTTACACAGTAGATACATTTGTGAGACATAAATGTACTTATTACATGCAACCATAAAATCATAAAAATATCAAAGCACCATCTTTCAATTATTGATGACTCAACAGATACATATGGTGAACAGCCATGGGTAACTATAGGGAATAGACAAGTACTGAGAATATAGAGTGGTAAGATATATAGAAGAAAAGATTTCAAGTTACCTAAAAATTTATTTTTTCTTGAATTGGAAGCACGAAGGTTGAATAGGGATATGGTACGTGACTGACATGGTTAACAATTTACAACATAAATACTTATATTACAGAATGAAAATATGAGTGAGGGGAGTTGGGTAGAGAGAGATGAGGGTGTGATGTCATTAGAAAATATTATTTGTAATACTGAGAGCAAGAGCAAAAGATGCTGAGGACAGTTGCTGCATTAATTGTTTTAAGGTTAATAGGGGAGTTTTCGGTTATATTAAGGTAATTTAAAGAAGGTTAACAAGGAATTTTAGTTTGCGGTTGTGATAATATGAGGTGTTGCCATCTGTACCAGGGAGAATAGGGCAGTGCAAGTGTAACATATGCCAGCATAGTTAGCTGGAGTTTTGTAAATAATTTTGTGTCATTTGACTGTGACACTGACTTGTACAGATGCCTGTGGTTAAAATGTATCAACAGTGTCATTGTAATTGATTAAATGTTTATGTTTAAACAAATAATTCTGGAAGGGAATAGTGGAAGTTGTTGAGGTTGTTCTATAGTTTTCAGATACTGCAACAGATCTTAGCAAAGCTCTGAGTGTGCATTGTACCAGAGTTAGGTGATCAAATGTGATGTCATTTTATAACCAGCACTGAGAGGATGGAACTCTCACAGCACTTTTTTTTTGTTTGTTTTGTTTTCTTTGGAACCTAATATAAAGATCTATGACAGTTATCACAGTTAGTTGAGTTAGCTCAGTTCAGTTTAGTTTTGAAGCTCATTATCTTGCTTTGTGGAAGTAAGCATCTCAGCATCTAATCTTGCCATTGCTGCATTAATTAAGTTAGCTAGGGAACAGTTATTCTTTAGACAGAAAATACAGCAAGATTAATATTGTTTTTCTGCATTTGTTTCAATCTGTCTAACTGATATTTTTGTTTTTTTCTGTGATTGAAACTGGTGTTTGTTGTACTTATATATTTAGTACTCTCATGTTTCTTATTTTATTATTTATTATTAAATATTTTTATACCTTTCTTTGTGGCTGGTCTTTTACAGAATGCTTTTAACAACTTGAGAGTACTTGTGCTTAACTTAGTGATGCAGTGGCCAATCCGAAAAACCTTGCTGCTTTGGTTAAACTCTACCATTTATATTAGTAAGGGTTTTACTCAGTATAATTAGAAACCCTTGTAAGAGCCTGAGAGTGGTTGACAGGTGGCAGAGTGGTTAGCTTATTGTCTGGGCAGAAGGGGTACAGTTATTAAATCTGTACCAGTCTTTCCCAGGAATGCTTCTGTGTGAAAATCAAATACCCAGGTGTGGGTGTGTCAGCTGCTTGGAACTGGGACACAGTCCTCCAAAGTGAATCTTGTTTGGGATCTGGAAAGACAGATAGTCTAGTCCCAGGTCTGAACCATGTTCCCTGTGTGTGCTTTTGGGGGAAACTGTACTTGATGTAGAGAGCTGCAGCTGAAAATACAGTGTAAATTCATTCCAGTTTTTAGTGACCGTCTCTCACTGTTGTCAGTGATGAGGATTGAGGCTCCTTGATTACTGGCCCAGGGTAGAGAGGCCTTCACATATTGGTGGCAGAGTGATGGGATATTAATTGAACTTTAATAGCCTGTGGGCAATTGTCACTGAAATTGTGTGTACTCTTAACTGAAACAGGGTAAACATTCAGAGTTTAATTTTCACAACAATTTTACTTATTTTGTTAGTTAAGATTAGTCATGGAAAGCAGGCAAAGATGTCAAAAGAGGATTATGGCAAACTGACAAAGAAACAGTTGGCCAAGGTGTGTGATGCCAAAGGAGAGGTTTATGCTAACTGGACTAAAGATGAATTGATTTCAGCTTTAATTACTGCTGCAGCATGGAACTGTAGCCAGGAGGACAACCAGTCTGGTGATGGAGAAGTGCAGTCTTCAGAAACAGGATTGTTCACTTTTTTCCAGAGGACTTAAAAATCCAACTGGAGGATGAAGAAAAGGAGAAGCAGCATCAGCATGAACTACAACATTTGGAGACTAAAGAGAGACTACAATGCTTGGAGACTGAAGAGAGACTGTGGCATTTGGAGATCAAAGAAAATGAGAGACTGCAGTGATTGGAGGTGGAAGAAAAAGAGAAGCAGCGACAACATGAGTGGGAGATATTGATTCTTCACAGGGTCATGGAGGTAATGGGGAAGGGAATAACCAGACCCCAGAAGCAATAAAGGTCACTAAATTTCTTCCACAGTTTGCAGAGGGGGGTGACTTTGATAGTTTTATTCATATATTTGAAAGAGTATGTAAACTGTATAATGTTGATCAAGAGCTCTGGGTACGGTTCCTGACCCCCTTACTCCATAGTAAAGCTATAACGACTGTTTCTAAATTGTCTGATACTGATTGTTTAAACTATGAGAAAGTAAAACAATGTTTATTGAACTGTTACAAGTTAACACCTGAATCTTACAAAAAAAGTTAAGTTAGCATAGATGCAAGGCAGATGAAAGTGTATGTGATTATATTGCTGAGTTAAACACTTATTTTCATTGGTGGCTGAGTGGGTGCCAGGTCACCACTTTTGAAAGACTGGCAGACCTTTTGGTGAGGAAACAAGCCCTTAATACTTTGCCTGAGGGCATGAATATCTGGTTGGCAGACTGACAGTGTAACTCTGCAGATGAGCTGGGGAGAAAAGGGGGATCTCTATTTAGCAAATACAGCATCAATGCACAAAAAAGAGGATGACCAGTGCTGCACATGGATATAAGGGAAATCATGGTGGGCAGCCTAAATCACCCCAACAGAGACTACCAGTAACAAGGGAAGCCACTAGTTCAGGTACACAGCCAGGATTAGGGGTTAGATGTTTTAAATGTAACCAGAGGGGTCATGTAGCATACCAATGTCCACTGAAGCAAGGTGAGGAACAAAAAGTGAGGGAGCCAGCAAGTGGGATTAACAGCATACCAGTAGTAATTTGTCTGGAGACAACAAGGGTAACAAACTATCACCAGAGTTTGTATCCTGTCTTAGTGGATGGAAGACAGGCCACTGCTAAAAGAGACACAGCCTCTGACATAACTATTGTGAAGCCTACAGTGGTTAAAGAGGAGTACTACTTGCTTGGGCAGTCCACTACAATCAGTGCTTTAGGAGGTATCCCATTCCAAATACCTCTGGCCAGAGTTCATCTTGACTGGGAGGGTGGAAAAGGAAGCAAGCAGGTAGCTGTGTTTGAGGATATTCCTGCAGATGTCTTAATAGGGAATGATTTTGATAATGCAGTACCCTGTGTGCATGCAATTACATGCAGTCAGGCTTGGTGATAGGCATGTAGGTGTGGTAGGCTGGGGGAGATCCAGACAGACCCCACACCTGAAGCTGGGGCTGGTGATGTGGCTATTTCATGGAGGGAGCAACTCTGTAGCAGTGAGCCTGAAAGTGAGCCACAGCTACCGATGTTCCCATGGACAGGGTGACTACAAAGACAGAGGTTAGTGGTAGTACCCAGGCTGACAGTGAGGGACTGTTATCAGAAGATACCAGGCTTCCTGTGGAGGGGGATCTGGGAGTAGCCACAAAAGTACAGTTGAGACAGTCTCAGCTTTCAGATCCTACCTTAGAAGGCTTGAGGGAGGTAGCCAAGGAGATACCCATTGCTCAAGGAAAAGGGAAGTCTGTACACTTCAACAAATGGTTACTATATAGAGAGTGGACCCCTGAGGGAGGGCTAGAGGGTGAGGTAATACAGCAGTTGGTAGTGCCTAGAACCTACCATAGCCCATGACATTCTTTTTGCAGATCATATGTGCATAAAGCATACCAAAAGATGTTTTATGTAGAACTTTTATTGGCCTGGTATTGCAAAGGATGTAACAGGGTACTGCAGGACCTGTGAGCAGTGCCAAAAGGTAGGCAAGGCAGGGAAGAAGGTCAAAGCTCCATTCATGCCTTTGTCTGTGATTGAGGAGCCATTTCAGAAAGTAGCTATGGATATTGTGGGGCCTCTGAGTGCTCCATATTCCACAGGGAAGAAGTATATCCTGGTGGTAGTAGATTTTGCTACTAGATACCCTGAGGTGGTGGCTCTGTCCTCCATTGAGGCAGAGAAGGTAGCAAATGCTTTGTTAGAGCTTTTCAGCAGGGTAGGTTTCCTGTGAGAAATGCTGACTGACAGAGGTGTCAATTTCATGTGAGACCTGATGGCTTGTCTGTGGAAGTGTTGTGTGGTGAAGCACCAAAAAAACACCCTATACCACCCAGACTAGTGGTTTTGTTTTTGTGGAGAGGTTAAACTCTACACTAAAGACATGATATGGGCATTTCCAGACCAGTTTAAGAGAGAGTGGGACAAATATTTCATCATCTGCTGTTTGCATGTAGAGAGGTGAGAGGCACCCCAGTAATCCACAGGTTTTTCACCCTTTGAGGTTGCTGTATGGGCATAGAGAGAGGGGGCCTTTATATCTGAGTCGTGATGAGTGGGAAGGTGAGTGTGAATCCCACAAGGAATCTGTTATGGCATATGTCCTAAACCTCAGAACAAGGCTTAGGGAGCTCATGGGCTTGGCCTAGGAGAATATGTCAGGAGCTGAACAGCAGAAAAATGTCTAGTATGACAGGAATGCTCGAGCCCAAGAGTATGCTGTGGGACAGCAGGTTATGGTGTTCATTCCTGTCAGACACAATAAGCTGCAGGCAGCTTGAGAGGGATGCTTCAAAGTGGTAAGGAAGATCAGTGATGTTAATTACATGGTAAACCTGCTAGGCGGGAGGCAGGGGCACAAAATGCACCATGTTAACATGATGAAGCCTTACCATGATAGGGAGGCCCTGGTGCAGAGTAGTTGCAGTGGATAGCAGGAGGAGTCTGATGGGGATCGGATGACTGATCTCCTCAGTGAGGCTCAGACTGACACCTCTGTGGAAGGGGTAGCAATATTCCAGAGGCTATCTCCTACCCAGGTTCGAGAAGTTTGAGCAGTGTGTTGTAGTAATCTGGGTGCATGTTCACTGGGAATCCAGGATGCACCCACCTGATGCAGCACAATGTTGATACAGGACCCCAAAGGCCTAGCAAGCAGACCTCTTATATGGTGCCTGAGTGAGTTAGACAGACTCTGAGGGAGGAGATACAGGAAATGGAACTTGTGGTAATCCAGGAGTACAGTAGTCCCTGGGTCTTCTCAGTGGTACTGGTATCAAAGAAAGATGGTAACATCAGATTCTGCATGGACTACAGAAATAGTAACAGTCACACAAAGTCAGATGCTTACCCCATGCCTAGGACAGATGAAGCCTTAGAGCAGCTAGGTGAGGCTAAGTATCTGACCACTACTGATTTGACCAAGGGCTACTGGCAGGTGCTCTTGACTCCCATTGTTAGAGAAAGGTCAGCATTTGTGACTCCTTTTGGATTATATTGTATGAGTTCACAAAGATGCTGTTTGGGATGAAAAATGCCCTAGCAACCTTCCAGAGGCTGGTAGATTGTATCCTAGCAGGAGCAGGTGATTATGTCCTTGCTTACCTGGATGATATTGCCATCAACAGTCATTCCTGGTAAGAGCACCTTCAGCATGTCAATGAGGTCCTGGGTAGACTGAAAATGGCAGGGTTGACCATTAAGCCCAGTAAGTGTCAGATCAGTATGGCAAAGTTCTCTTAGCTGGGACACAGAGTGAGGAGTGGTAAAATTAGGCCGGAACCTGCCAAAGAGGAAGCTATTCAAGTGTGGCCTGCTCCTGCTACCAAAAAGTAGGTGCGGGCATTCTTGGGGACAGTGGGGTACTATAGAAAGTTCATTGTCAATTATAGTACAATACCTGCTCCCCTTACAGACCTGACAAGGAAAAACAGGCCAGATAAGGTAGCATGGACCTCAGCCTGCTGCAGGCATTCCAAAAGCTTAAAGGGGCTTTGGGAGTACCCTCTATGTTAGCCAGTCCAGATTACAGCAAATAATTTGTTGTGCAGGTGGATGCTTCAAACCATGGGGTGGAGGCTCAGCCAAGTTTCCTCAGAGGGAGAAGAGCACCCAATCATATATCTCCGCCATTGACAATACAGCCTTGGTTAAAACTTAAGACTTTGGAAGCAATTTGATATTTGGATGCTAAAGAACAATTTTTAGTTTTATACCAATTTAGGAAAGGAATACCCAGTAAGGTTTTTTTGGAAAGGTTGATTTTATGCTGTGCTGTACTAAACAAGTGTTATTATGCATAGGAAGAAAACATGGTTTCTCTTTTAAAAAAATTAAATTTTTAATTAGTTTTGTTACAAGCCTTGTAGTGATTGGGTGGCATATATATAAAACAATTTGGTAGATGGAATGGGTTTTATATTCTGAAGAAGTCCTACAGGATGAAAGCACTTAATAGTTTGTTTTAATAAAGGATGGAAGTGAGTTTGGATCAGTCTGGATTTCCTTGCGAGTGAAGCCAGTCTTGGGATTGGTTTTATGTTTTGAGAGGAATGAAAGGCATAGACTGGAAGGAACATTCTAGCCTTGGCATAAGAGCATTGATTGCAATGGCATGCCTGACCTTTTTTTGTTAAGAGATGGGATATTCTCTAGATGTCTTTAATTTGGGAGAGTGCTTTTTGGGATTGAATTTCCACATGTGATAAAAAAAGAAAGTGTTTGGACAAGCAATAGGATGAGGTATCTTTGCTGTGATATGACATATAGTGACTTTTGTTCAGAGTCTTCAATATGTTTGAGTGGTAATGATGCTAGACATTTACATCTAACAAACACCAGCACTGTAAATAATTTCAGTCTTTAATTAGTCTGTTGGCCTGGAGCCAGTATCGGAGACATTTTAAGCCATTTTGTAGGGCTTCAGCACTAAATTTTGGTGATAGTGATGTTCTGGAAATAACTATATCATCAGCATAAATTATAATATCCTGGTTAAGAAGCTCCTAAGGTGAATCATTAATGAATACAGAGAATACGACGATGCCATGACTGATCCCTTGGGGAATGCCTATGTTGAAGGACAGAGAGATATTAGAACTGAAAGTAACTCTTCTGCTATAGTGGTAGTTTTTAAAACCAGGCGTAACTGTCATCAGAAAACCTGTATTTCTTGCGTTTAGTTAGTAGGCTGTTGCAATCAACACCTTCAAAAGCTCATTTCAAATTTATGAACATTGTCAGTTTACCTTTATATTGGAATAGCTATAATTGGCAAGACAGAAAATGGCTGTGGCTGTGCTGTATTTTGGTCTGAAACCATGTTGTTCATTTGTGAGAATGTCATATTGGGTATGGAAAAGCAAGGTTAGGTTTCTGCTTTTCTGCATTATTACTTATACATATACCATATGCACAAATACTGCCTTCTTTGTCACTATCTTCATTCATATCCACTTGACCATCATTTTGTTTCATGTTTCCTATGCATGTTATGCAAGTCTGCCTTGTTGGCTTTGTCTGCAAAATGTATTTAATCCACATTGCTGCTCATCCCTTATACTACATTTTCTGCATGCAGAAGCAAAAATTTTTTTTCTTACATTCCACATAGAATTTTTACTATTGTTCATCTCTTAATGATTTGGAAACGGATGCAGAACATTTACAATGCCTCTTGCAGCTCTCTTTTCTGTGATGTTTACATCTGCTTTCTTCAGACATGCTTTCCTTGATTATACTCTTTTTTGATACTGCCTTATTAATGTCTTTATTTTCTTAAATATGATTTGCTTAGATTTCTGAAATGTCAAGAGATCTGGACTAACAAAACAATTTATTTAGGGTCCTATAGAGTTTGGCCACTGCTCTCATCCTAATTCTGTGACTTTTGTATGCCTGCATTAACTGCTGTTAGCTCTCTATTTCTGACTGGTATCTCCACACTAATAAAACTCAGCTGTGTTGATTTATTTTTTTCTCTTGTAATTCTGAATTTACATAATTCACAGTTTGTTTTTTGAGCTAATTATATATATTTAGCTTTTCTTTCACATTTGGAAATCTGCCATCTTTCCCTGCTATGACTTTATATATATATAGATCCCCTTCAGAAACTTAAAGTTTCAAAACATCGAACTTCAAAAGGCTGAGACCATAAGATTGAAACTTAGAACGTTTTGAATGGAGATCGCACAGCACAGGATATTTACCATTTTCTTCACTGTTTTGTCATTTCGCAGTTGGTATATTTAATTAGCAGAGGGTGTGGGGGGGTGCAGGGGGGCTTGCCCCCCTGCAAAAACATACACATTTTTTTTTTAATTAGGTTTTCAAAGTTTTAAAACTTCGATCTTATGGCCTCGGCCATTTGAAGTTTGAAGTTTTGAAACTTCGAGCTTCTGAAGTAAATCCTGTATTTCATATAGTAATTCCCCTTCCTTGTTTAGCTGTGCAGCTAAAATCCATCTTATCTTGCTATGCTTAATACTTCTGCATATTTCAGAGGCCTGACTAGCCACTTTCTCCAACGTGAGGTTACATTTTATGTATTACAGTGTATTACAGTGATCTCCACAGATGACTTTTTCATTTCCCATGAACTTAGACTTTAAACTTTGTTTACATGTGTTATTTTTTATGCTTTTCCTCTTGTGTAATCCTTCCTTGTGACATACATTTTTTAATTTTGTTGTAAAAAGCCACTTCATTTTGTTTTCCATTGATTGGAGTGTTATGTTCAGTTCTTCCTTTGTTATTCTGGGAAAATTATGTTGTAATAATTTAAAGTAATAGTACAATGTTTACCTGTTGGCTTATACTTTCTCTGACAAATAAAACATTTACCTGAGTAGCAGCTGAACTGCTGTTTCTTTGGTATCTGTAGGTGTCACAAATCAAAACAATTCACTATATCCAATTAGCAGAAAAAAAAAATACTAAACATAATAGAAGTTAATGGTGCATTCACTGGGTATATCATAAACACACACACACACACACACACACACACACACACACACACACACACACACACACACACACACACACACACACACACACAGATCTATTTTGCAAGTTTATGAATGAAAATAATAGCAGGCAAGAAAGAACCGATCCAGTAAATCATAGCCTACTGTAGTAGATAAGTAGCATTCTAGCACACAAAATTGTATCTTTTTACAGATCCTTCCTGAAATTGTTTACCAGCTGGACTTCATAGAATCTTCACAGTTAGACACAGACTGAATTTTCACAGGGCAAAATAATCACACAGGATCCTCTCAGAAACAGCAATATAATTTTTATTGGAATTTATCTTAATTGAACTCTTGGTCTAGTGGGTAATTTTCAGTTGAACGTTTGCACCACTAATGAATCATTAAAGATCTCCAGAGGAAGAATTGTCTGTTATATTTGCTTGATGGCTGAAAGAGGCAATATAGCTATCTACTGTGTCCTTTAAGTATATTTAACATTTTACCTCACTCCCCACCCCTAACGTCCTCCTTCCCTCTTCTTCACCTGTCTCATGCAGTCTTAAATACCTCTGTGTATTCCTCCTCTACCACCTATTCTGCTTGTGGGTTTATAACCTTCTCTGTGAAGAAGTACTTTCAGAGATCCATGGAGTAGTTAATCCCTACAATCTGAAAGGGCCTTAAAACACCACTTGGTGTAAAAATGCTTTCCTGAAGTGTACACATACTAATATCTTTAACTTTTAACTCCTCCAGTATGTCACCTGCCCCTGCTGTGTTTTAATCCCCCCATTTCTGCAACATCCCACTTTCTCTCCTCCTATTTAGACACTTACATTATATTGCCTGGTATACCTTTCTTCTACTGGCTTATATACTTTAAGTCCCCCCTTTTGCTACTTTTTCCCTTCATATTTTGATTCCTTATAATTTCATGTTCTACCTATTGCAGTCGATTTGTGGTATCTTTTATTCATCATGATATGTCAAAGCAGTCATTTTACATCCCATTGAGTGAGTACAGTCATGTACCTTTTCTTCTCTTGCAACTGAAGTTTTGAAATTTTATTCACTGACTATTTCTACTCAATATTTCTTCTGTACAATATAATTTATTTTAATACCCGAAACCCTGTAATATATTCTTAAAAAAACCACTTCAATGTTGTCCCAGTATCTTACTGCAGCAGTGACTACTGTACAGCAATATTTATTGGACTCACCCTTTTACCTCTATGTTACTAATTGTTCTCCTGTTGTCTTTTGGCTCAAGTCCTTACTGGAAAGGTTCCTCAAACCAGTTTGCCTACTCAGTTAATAAATCAATTAATACATTCATAGAAAGTTACCAAGAACTTGGAGACTAGGTGAAGTTA
Organism: Protopterus annectens; assembly: GCF_019279795.1. Classification (NCBI taxonomy): domain Eukaryota; kingdom Metazoa; phylum Chordata; order Ceratodontiformes; family Protopteridae; genus Protopterus; species Protopterus annectens. Next base: position 200,035,988 of record NC_056733.1, read on the forward strand.
AATAAAATAAACTGGGTTATAATTAGGTCTACAGATATAAAAGGATGGCAGGTATTAAGGCTTTGACATAGGCAGCAAAGGTTTGTGGCATATACTCCTCCCTCATTAGTCCAATAATTGAGTACAACACCCTGTTTGGTATGTTTGGTATTTACCTCTCCAAACACCTGCACCAACTGGAAAGGCCACAGAAACACCTCACAAAGAGAATCCATGGCCTCCAACACCTGTCCTATGTGGACGGGCTCAAATCACTATCACTGTACTCGGTATTGCTCAGATTGTTCAGAGGTGATCTGTGTCTTGCCTACAAGACAATCTCGGACCCTGCCCTACTAGAGATGCTCCAAATCCATAGGTCTAACTCCTCGCACATTACCTGCTCAAAAGGCCTGCATCTTACATGCAACATTAACAAAACCTGCTGGAGAGACAGGTTTGTCTCCCAGAGGCTGCCCCATCTTTGGAATAAACTCCCCATACACGTCAAATAAAGTACATTGCTGACCCTCCAACAGTCTGGGATGATATACAGTGTAGGGTGTGGAAGTCAGACAAACTAAAAGAAGGACCGGGGGGGGGGTGGAAACCATACAACCACCCCATCATGTACAGATCAGCAAGGTTGTATCCAAGCCCAGGAGGATGCTGGAATCCATCCTAAGAGAGACAGACAAGGCTGTGATTCTCTTGTTCTGCCAGGTGCTGGACAGATCTCAGCTACTGTACTGTGTGCAGAGGTGTAGCTGAGTTAATAAACACCCTATGCCAATACCACAAGGCAGTTTCTCACCCCAGGTAGCTATTCAACTGAAGAGCAAAAAAAAGTTCACAATAATAACCCACTGGGTACATTGTAGCCATCTGGTTATTACAGTTAGTACCGCCACGGTCCCCCCAGCTAGCTCTTCCACTGAACAGCAAAAAAAAAAAAAAAAAAAAAAGATAAATAAACAAATAATCATATACAATATGGAAAAAGCAATTCCCTGTAATAACCTGATGGCTACATTGTAGCCACTGGATTATTACACTTGCATCCAAAATCACCCTAGCTAGCTCTTTGATTGAAGAGTAACAAAAAAACACACACACACACAAAGATGATGATGATTGGCCAGTTGCACCCTCCCAACACTTTGCACCCAGGATGATTCTACCTCTCATCCTGCCCTAGCTATGCTCCTGACTGTGTGCAGTTATGGAGACTCTGCAGGGGAAGGCATGTAGTAGTGCTGGGAAGAGTACAAAGTAGGGCAGTAAGAGTAGGTAAGGGAATGGAAAGGATTATGTTACATGAGGAGGAGGAGGATAAAGGTCTTAGGACTTTCATGGTGGAAACAGGGATGGGAAGGGGGATCATTATCTGGGTACACATGCTCTTGACAGGTGACTGTGATAAAGTGAGATTGTGGAGAAAGGTTAAAGGGGGAAGAAGAAACAAGAATTAACTTAAATCTGTAAAAGTTCTGGTTCTCAAAAGACAGTGATGTGATGGATGCATGGAAATAGCTACCTTAATGGATAATGAACTTTGACTCACCAAATGCAAAATTATTTCAGTGGATAAGGGATAAAAATGGAGAAAATAATAGAGGTAAGAAGGGAAGTGTCAATTGCTAGCAGCAAATCATAGATTAGAAAGACGAACTTCTTCTGCTGGCAGTCGTATGTATACTTATGTGAGGGTAGCTAGTAGGAGGGGACAGCCTGTTAAACAAACCTGATCATTGGTGGAATGACTTAGTTTACTGTGACAATAGGCTGTATGAGGATGGTTGCTCCATTTAACCAGCATAGGTAGGATTGTGTGTGTGTTTGAATGAGAAGGTTGTTGGGTTGGGTATGATTTTGTCATACCCCCCCATCAACATCAAAAGTGATTTTATATAAATATTTATTTATTTTCATTTGTGAACAACTACTAGACAGTAATATCTCTCTTTGGGGGTGACTGGGAAGCAGTGTTTGGTTAAATAGCTTAGTCATAGTTGCACATAAATGGAGATGGTGGAAATGACTGTCAGGAATGAGATGAAACTCCTTAGCAGTTCACAGCCTTAATTGTCTGTGTTAAACTGCCTGATATGCCAGAGATCCTGAATACCATAGCCTACATCCGGCAGCCATGTGTACTTAATGTACTCAATGATATTTTGAATATGGAGTACAGGTTGTAAACTGGGATTAACCATTATGTCTTTCATACCTGGCATGAGATAAAGGTTTTGTGAATTTCAACATATAACTTTAACAATTTGTAAGAATATATTGATAAAAATATCACAAAAATGACAATAAAATGCATACAACTTGGCTGAAGTTTCAGAAGTGAAACAAAGATTACATTTTTTTCTTAGTAAAGAAATCTCATGAAGTAAGTCAGAGAAAATGCTGATTTTTTTTTTTTTACAAATGGTCCCCTTGTATTCAAAACTAGTAATGTGTATACACCATTACAGCTGATTAATAGTTCCCTTGATGTTTGTCAAAAGGACTGTTATTACAGGAATTCATAAAACGGATGGGATAAAAGGTAGACATGGATATCAGCCCACCAGCCAAACTGTGTTCATCAGTCAGATATTGCTGAGATTGTGTGTCTGAGACCTCACTCCTTGGCCATTAGTGAAAATGTGATCATAAAGAAAAAACAGTCACATGCCCAGCTTAGTTCATTTTTGCCATTGAAATGACCAATTGATCTGCTAGCTTCATGTAGTTGGTCATTTCTCTAAATCAAGATCTCAGAGCAGTTTGCAGGACATATCCTTTTCTTTCAAGTTGTAGTAAGATGTCCCAAGAAAAACTTATAAGAAGTTTTGTGAATTTCAGATTGCTCCATGCTGCAGTTGTGAGTATTGTGTTGCATCTAATACAAATATTTTTTTCAAAGACAGCTAAGAATTTATAGGTTTTTATTCTGAATGGAAAGGTTTTGTCTCCCATGTTCTGCTAAATCCCATAGAAACAATGAAAGTAAAACATTTAAAATGGTGGAGGTTCCTTCAGCCACCATTCAGGAACAGGCGATTTGTTACTGACAGGCACAGCCCTTGACAGCAAAGCAACCAGCCTTCTGGAAGCTAGTTCACTGACCAGTTCCCCCCTTCTACAGGGAGCTATCCACTCAATGATTGTTACTCGCTCTATCTAACCACGGTTGTACAAGCAATCCTGGAGAGACAATGCTAATTGAGAAGACTGCTTTGTTCAATAGAATGCAGGCAGAAATGGCACCTGAAGGATTTATGACTTAGAAAGACATCCTTGCTCTCCTGCATACCGCATCCCATTGCCCAAGATGAAAGAGATCCTTCACCTTCTTTCTATTACGTCACCAGATGAGTGTCTAGTTTAGCTGCTCCTGTAACTAAATTTCCTACTTTTGTAGTGTATGGCTGGCGAAGGGTACTTATGCTTTTGAAAAGAGTCAGCTTATGCTTATGAATGGCGGATGTCTCATACCATAGGTCTAAGGAGTAGTTGTTTAGTAATTGGATGTTGGTCCCCCAAACACCATTGGGGGCTCCTACTTTTGTCTCTAGTCCTGTGCAAAAATGTTTCAAGCTGGTAACTTTCTTAATTCCAAAACCTTTGAGGCATATTTGTTAGAAAAGAGAATAAAGAGAGAAAAAAGATTCTGCTTCACTTCCTTCATTCAATTTGGATAAAGATTAAGGTGGCACCATCTTTGCTCGTTGCTCCCTGACTGGATCCCTCACATGCCTTGTTACAGTCTTTGTGGAAAAAAAAACATGCTTATTTTAGTGATGCCTTAAACCTCTGGATATATCATTTAAAGTGGCATCTAAAAGCATTATCCTCCCACAAGAAAACAAATGCTTAACTGAAGAAGTTACTAGAACTGAAAGGTCCTTCCTGTTTTTGATTTCTTTAAGGATATTTTCTCTGACCATCCTTTGGAATTAGACTCTCAACTGAAGAACAAGGCAATTTTCTACATAAGAAATCCCCTAATATTTACTGTTAATGAGTCAAAGAGACCAGCTTATCTGAATGGTTTTCCTAGCGATAAAGAGAGTAGATCCTAGGACAGGCTTGGTAAGAGAATATAGATGTTTGCTATATTAGTCATTTTTATTAACTGGCAGGCTATTGGGCGTAGGGGAAATCTATGGGGTGCAATGTGTTTCCATGGTAGTACTGCTTTTTATCAAATCATCTTGCATCAGTTTTATTGATTGAATTATTCATCAAGTCATTAGTTTGTTGATTTGTGGCATATCCATATGACAAAGAAGTTAATATATCAGTGAGGGAAGTGTAAGGTAAACCTCCATACTGATGTTTTTTTATTTGGTTTACTTTATTTCTAGGTTTTTATTTTAATTTCTTTGTCATTTAGGTGTGTTTAGTTGACTATCTGTTTGGGTGGCACATCCCCATAAAATGGAATTTTTTTGGATACCTTAATATATACTAGGTGTTTCTGGTAGTGCATTTTGTTATATATGGAACAAGAAAAATGAATCTGCAATCTTTGTGGTCAGATTTAGAGACAGGTAATCAATAGTAAGTGTTTATCTTCTTCAGGCAGAGTTTTGACTGAACTGAAATAGGTACTTCACGTTTGTTATTATATATAGGCTGCTTAAGATTGCAGGTTGTTATTCTCTGTTGTTAGCTGTTTTAGTTTTAGACTTATTTGTGGATTTTGGTGCTTAAAGTGTATTTGGTTTATAGTGCCATTTTTGTATTTTTATGGTGTTTTTTGATGGTGCATTTTATCAACGAGGTATATGCTCGATAGCTGTGGTGTTCATTTTTTTTGTGTGTTTTGATGGAAGTTGATTCTGTGTTTGGCCATACATCTGCTTCAGTGTGATGGTGAAATCATTAAGGACGTAGAAGGACTAACCACAGATATACATAATACTTCTCTTAAGCAAAAAATGATGAAGTTTGTCTGACTCCACACTTGGTCATGGTCACATGCTACCAACTGTGCTCATAGCTCTGGATGCTAAATTTAGAAGTACAGCCTCAGCCATAGTACTGTAGAGAGGGTTACAAATCCATCTTCCTCAAAAGGCATTTAGACTCAATTACTGTATGTCCCTCTTTTGTTTTATCATTCATTGGAAAAAAAATTAGTAAAACAATTCAGAGAAAGGGCAAAATTTTGGGGAATGTAAAAAAAATGTTTCACTTCAAACTTCCCAAATGCATTAAAACGTAGCCCTCCAAGTCCTTTTGCCCTTCTCTAGATGGTATATGAAAGAGCATCAGTGTAATAGAGAAAATATCAATCATAGCAGAGACATTTTTCTTCTAGTCCCTTATGATGGCGTGAATCACCATTTGCTCCCATTCCTAGGTTTCCATTCTACAGGAGGAAGGTTCTACATCGATGCTAAATGAAAATGTTTTATTTATAGGGTTGACATTTGTTATAGTTATAAGGGTGTCCATGGTATATGCCATGGGTGGTATTCATAGTCCTGAGGTTCACACTTAAGCAGGTATCATCTATATGCAAGTACATTATTCAGTATTTAACAAATACTGAATAAGTAAATGTAAGGCATTTAAAAAAACGCACCTGCTTGTGGTAAAACAGTAAAGAAGCTGAAGTCAGTTTTTAAGTATGTGTGAAGTAGTATGTTAAAACGTTAGTGCTCTTATCCTTTCATACATTTTTGTATATTGTGGATGGACATGGGCATGCTCAAGCATGCTTGAAGTAGTTAAGGCAAGCTGCTGTCAGTGCAGATTTTAATATTAAGCTTTTAAAAATATAAAGGAGTTTTATATGTTTTATATTGGGGTATCCTTATGTGGACACCCTATTTTTCTTTAAAGAGTGGAAAGGGAAAGACAGGAAAGATTGAAAAAGGGAACAGATAACAAAGAAGCAAACACAGAAATAACAGCAATAGGGTTGTACTGGAGGAGGTGGGAGAGCAAGGGAACAGCTACCGCTATGCAGCTATTAACATGTTTGTATAGGGTTTTTGGGAACTGTTCTACATAGGCAACAATGTTATCAAGGTTTGGGGGCCTCGAAATTTTGCCAGGTTATAACAAAATAGTAGGAAGTCAGTCTTAGAGTAGTTCTTAAACATTCCAGGGTTAGCTGGGGTTCTAGGTATTATTTTTACTTCAAAGGAGGCCATTTTCTGGTCTGACCTTACCGGAGGTGACATTACACTAAGGACTTTGAAGCCCTGCCCCATCATATTGACAATCTGTTCCAGGGAGTTTGAGTTTACAAAGTCCAGGATTTTCTGTGCCTGCATGGTTGGATTTATTTATGATTTCGGGCTAATAGTGAGATAATTAAAGTCACCCATGAACATGGTACTGGGTAGTGCAGTGAGTGTCTCCAGTAAGTTTAAAAACATATTATGGGTTTCCAAGGTCATGAGGACCTATAGCTTACAAGGAAGTGGTATGGGATTTTGCCTGTGTTGATTTGAACATGAAGAATCTCAAGTGCATCATCCTGTTTAACAACCTGGAGATATATTTATTTTTGATGTAAACTGAGACACGGCCACCTTTAGTCCCTGCCTGTAAAATAGCTGGTCTAAAGGTGCCTTGCACTGCCCAGGTGTTCTGCATGGCTTTTAACCATGTCTCATAAACTGCACAGATGTCAGCATTCTCTATGATTAGCAGACATTGTAGTAAGTGTAATTTCTTGTTTAGATGTCTGGCATTGAGTAGTAACACCTTTACATTTTCTTAGTTTTGATTTACTATGTTGGTCGGATTGTCAAGTTGGCATTGCATGAAAAAGGACAGTATTTTAGCTAATATTCCAAAGCCTATAGGGGGAGATGCAGACCACCCCTTGTAAAGCAGTGTGTTCTATTGACCATCTCCTTCCTTGCTGGCAAGTATTGCATCCCCTTAGAATGACACCAGAAACTAAGACAATTATTAAAGTCAGTAATTTTTGTTCGTATTGTGGCACCATCCCTGGAGATGGTAGAATACTGCTCAATGCTAGGCAGCCTGAGATACATATTCCAAGAGCTCCATCATGTCTTTCTTCATATAGTCTAAGGAGGTACATATCAGGTCATTTATGCCCACATGGACTATGACTGAGCCATTCTGGTACTTGTGGTTCAATGACCTGAGTTCATGCATAATATGTCAGATCCTGGCCCCTGATAAGCAACTGATTTACTAAAGAAATGTGGCCTTCTTGCTATCACCTGGCCTACCCACTCAGCTAGCTGGTCAGGTCTACTCTTCTGTAGGTCATTGTATGTGTGGCAGCGCTGTGGACCAAATCGGGTCATCTCTAGCAGGGATATCAGGTGCTCAGCCAACTCCTGCCGAATGTCAGTTTTTTTCAGTCCAATACACGTATACTAGTCTCAGTTTTTTCCAGTTATGAGTCCTTAAGATGGTAGAGTATAATTCTGACTTTTTTGTCAGACTATCTCTGAGCACAGCCTTCTGCTTTCACAGGTGCTGCCATCTCTCAAAGTGCCAGTTCCAGAATATAGGATGTAAGTGAAGGGCTGTGGTTCAAATATGTGGAGCCACACTCTCACAGGTGTGACACCACCTTAACCAGGCAAGTTTGGGTTTACCAAAATGCTTTGTCACACAGACTTTTTTTAATGGAAAATATATTCACATTTTATTCCCATGGTTAATAAAACTCAGTTTTGTAATCATTACCTTTAAAGTTGCTTACATCTGTTTCTGCTTCTGTGATTTATTGTTGTTGATTTGAACAATAAATCTGAATATCATGCATTAATCATTTATTTAAGCACAGTATTGCATCAGTGGAAATCACCTTTTTTTTCTTTTCTTTATAAATACATCTTCCTGTGTGTGTCATTATGAATTTATACTAACTGCTGAGTGATTTGAGGTGATGAGGAGTGACAGGAAGGGCAGGGATTAGACTTCATACTTATAACAGCAATAATGATCAGGATGTTTTGTATGGTATATAAAGTTTGTTCTGGTGTTGTTGCAATTTGTTCTGAGGAAGTCTTTTAATAGGACGAAAGTGAATAAAACTTTTTATCGCTAAAATTCAACCCTGGTCTTTTGGAAGATGATAGTTTTTTTTGGTTTTTTTGGTGACTTCATGATTATGCAGACTCAACTGCATCTGCCTCCATTTTCTCTTTTCTAATCACAGGGACACTAGAGAATTACTAGGGTTTTTAGCACATTCATGTGGACAGCTGGGAATTGCTATGCTTTCTGCAGAGTGTTCAAGATTACCCAAGGCCTGTTTACACGGATTTGTTGCCTTAAACTTTTGCATATTACTGCAATTCATAGAGAGATAAACATAAAAAAAAAATCCAGATTTCTATACAATATGTGTAAATGGCCCTGAATTTAGTTGAGTAAGTTCATGACCAAAATATTATTTTGTAATCTCTCGAGATAGGTGGCAAAAGGTTCAGGAAATTGTGAACTTTCTCTGGTAAGGAATAAATGGTAACCATCAGAAATTATTATCAAGCAGTTAATACTGATATTAGATTACAGTGTTTACTTGGAGAATTGCATTTTTATTTATCTGATGGTCAGACGTGGATGATTCATGTCAGTACAGATTAAGTGAGTCTCATTTATTAATGGAAATTCTTGACAACAGGACTGGAAATATATATTGATGTAGTCATAATGGCAATGTGAAAGGTATTTTAGAAATTCATTTTGGTGGCATTTAGTGATTATTCTACACATGGTATCAGCACAGAATTTGAAGTGACTGTAGTCTGATGTACTGCATTTTCAAGAATATAATGCTGTGTCAAGATATATGCTACTTTCTGTGGGATTTCTGAGTGTCACTCCTGAAAAAAAATGACAGTATGAATTCAGGAAAGTGTCAGGGGAAGGATACAAGTCTATTAGCAATTTGTTTGCAATAGTAACATGAATGTGTCAATGTTGCTGAACAGATTTCTACAACACAACTTTAACTTGCTGAATTGGAAGTTTACATGTGTATGTGAATAGTGCTGTTGCATCACCAAACCTGTTTTTGTGCCGAGATCTATTATTTATTTCTGATGGAAACAGACACGCTTTTATTGGTATGTTTTTTGACTTATGATTGGATCAAAAGTTTCAGTATATGACTGTGGCATGTTATAGGTGCATTAAAGATGTATCAGCAGGGATCCAGAAAGAGAAAGGAGAATTTTAGCCATGAGGAGAACTGCATCCTCATGGCAGCCCTTAGGACATACAGCAAACATCTTTTTGGAAAAGGGGGACCCCAACAAGCTGTAAGAGTGAAAGCCTGGAACCAAGCAGTTATGGTTATAAATGCTATTGTTGGAATTAACCACACATTTATATAGTGCAAGAAGAGGGCAAATTATATAGTAGGATGTGTCACACCAAAGACAAGGCAGAATGCAATTGCCCATAGCAATACTGGGGGCCTCCAACACTTACCCTTTAACAGCCGATGAGGAATACTTCCTTTCTATTCATGAAGATAATTGTAACACAGATGATGATGCCACTGGTGTAATCAGAGGTATTGTCGACACTGGCTATTACCCATGCCTGCAACATCTACTAAGGAAGATTGGTTTAACAGCAGTAACATATATATATATATATATATATATATATATATATATATATATATAGAGAGAGAGAGAGAGAGAGAGAGAACTGAATGCTGAAATGGAGTTATTACAGGTAACAGATGACAATTACTACTAACAGGTGAACCCTCCACTTCTGCACATAATGACAAGGAAAAGAGTGTGCATGACACGTGTCCTCCACACCTTCTTACACAGTATACAGTATGTATGACAGTATTTAGTTAGTAATGTATGTAATTAATTCTCAATAGAGTCAACAGCAGAAATAAACAATTCCACTATATAATAAATTTACAAGATATCGGCAGCAGAATGGCTGATACAGATGATGATACCAAAGTTATATTTATGAGACAGCCTGAGGAGAGCGGTACACAGTTACCAATTTTAATGGCAGGATTTCATACCCCACAACATGTATTGGCAGGATTTCATACCCCCACAACATGTTAGTAATGCTGCTGGGCTAAATTACTTTACATGTTGCATAGGGAGAAAACCCATGCACCTCTGCATCAGTGTCTCCAAACCCACAGCCTTCTGGATGATAGCAGAGAATCAGAAGAAATAGTATCCACAGTGAGATCTTTGCAAAGGGTATCAGGTACAGGTATATGTCACAGCTATTCCAGGAAACATGTACAGCATTTATTCCCCAGCATCAAATGTGCCATGATGTTGTTAAAGCCGAGTGCACAGAAAGTCACCTAGAAATGGTCAGAGTACTCCAGGGTACACAAGAGGATTTCCAGCACTATAGGGAAATAACAGTGAATGGGGATAATTATTTATTTATTTATTTATTTATTTTATTTTACATTTGTTGACCGGGCTAGTCTAACTGGATATATGTCCATTTTCAGTAGAGGCCCGAGGAGAAAAGCTCCGAGACAATAACAAGGACAGAAAAAAAGAAACATTTATACAAATAATCCGCAAAAAAAAAATAGCAATTTACAAAAAAAATAATTGTATAGTCCCCAAGGAAAAAAGTTAAATACGAGAATAATTACATGAGTAAACAATTGATTGCCAGCAAAAAAATAATATATATATTTTTTTTATTACAGCCAAAAAAAGAAAAAAAGTTCTAGTTCAGTTTCAGTAAGCAAAACAAATACAAAAAGTCATAATGGGGAGATACAAAAAAGAGAGCAAGAAGTATTTAAACTTGCCATATAAAGAAGGTAGAGGAGTTTCAGCAAAAGAAATCAAGTTTGAGAGTTAGAGTTAGAAAGAGGAGAAATAAGTATCAGTCAGGCTGAGAGCAGGGGCAAAGCCATTTGGTTTTAATGAAGTTTTTCACCTGATTCTTGAAAAGGTTGGTGGAAGTAAGGGATGTGATCACAGTTGGAAGTTTGTTCCAGGAATTGCCAACTGCATTTGAGAATAGGCAGTCTCCAGCTTTGTTAAAGGATTTGGTAGTGGCGACTTGTAGTTTTTTAGCTGATCTTAGGGTAGGAAGGTTTTTATAAGAATTTACTAGGTTACATAGTATGGGAGTGTTTGAAGGATGATGTAAAATCTTGTGAATAAAAATAAGTTGCTGGTAAACTAGTTGGTTTTGTACTTCCAGCCATCCGAGATGTCTAAGGTTAAGGCAGTGGTGAGTATGGAAGGGGGCACCAGTGGCAAATTTAGCTATGTTGTTGTAGGTGGTTGCTAGTTTATTTAGATTAGTTTTGGATAGGTTGGTATATATAGGTGAGGCATAGAGTAGGGTGGAAATAAGGTGGATTTGGGAAATAGAGATCTTTGCTGATTCTGTAAGAAATGGTCTGATTCTGTAGAGGAATCCAAGTTTTCTATTTACTGATTTAATACTAGCGTTAATATGTGAGTCAAAGGTAAGATGGTTATCTATTAATACACCGAGGAGTTTGGTGGTGGTTTCAGGGGCTATTACTGTGCCATTGTTTGATTTTACTGTGAGATTGATAGAGGGGGATTTCTGTGTGGGAGTAAATAGCAGTAATTTAGTTTTTTTAGGGTTTAGGAGGAGACAACATTGATGGAACCAGTTTTCCACTAAAGTAAACACAGTTTGTGTGTTAGCCTGTAATTCAGCAGGGGACGATGCGGCACATACCAGAGTTGAATCGTCAGCATATTGTATGCATGTAGTTTGTGGAAGGGAAGTTTTTAGATCATTAATGAAAATTGTGAAAAGGAGAGGTCCAAGAATAGATCCTTGAGGGACTCCAAGGGTGATAAAAAGCTGAGAAGATAGATTGTTTTCCCAGAGGACTGCTTGTTTTCTGTTTTCAAGGTAGGATTGGAACCATTTTACTAGTTGATGATCAAGGGAAAGTGATTCAAGTATACTTAATAGTATTTGGTGGTTAACCATATCAAAGGCCTTTGAGAGATCTATAAAAAGAGCAGAAGATAGTAGGTTAGTATTCCTGTTTTTATTAATGCTATCTGTAAAGGATAGAAGAGCTGTTGTGGTACTGTGGTGAGGCAATAATACAATGATCATGTTGATTCATAGTAAGGTAACACACCAAGCATCCATGGCCGTCTCCATTTATACATTTGTGAGGACTTTCCAGCATAAAATAGGAGCCAGTTTTGGAAAGAGTCGAGGATGTGGAACTGTCAGGCATATCAAGGAATACTACATAGCTCTACACATGCTTCTCAAGAAGCTAGTGAAAATAGTAGGAGAGAACAAACACAACAGATTTCATGCAAACCATGTCAGCATTCATGCAGAACTTCTCAGTTGAGAGCCTGGTCTTGCAGCCCTTTGAGATCGCTCTCTGTATAATTACCTGAATCAAGTTGGTCACAACATTGCAGCAAGTCACCATCTAGCTGAAATGATAGTCCATTCTCAAGATCTCATGCATCTTCACCTACCCTATCTATAGGAAATATCATGTATGACACATTTCATCTTCACCTTGACCTGCTGTGAATCAGGTTAGACATTTCAGGTACTTACAATTTGACTTTTGACACAGAGATATCAACATTTAACTTGAAAGACAATGAGTTACTAAAAAATGAAGAAGAAAAAAAAGAATATGCGAGGGTAGAATGTAACCCAGTATTAAGACACCTTGCATTTGCATGCATTTCATGTCATTTCAGTAATGGCATTGCTTACTATTAAAGGAAATATCTGGAAAGACAGCCGTGTGTTGTAGCATTCAGACTGCATAATTTACAACATTAATGATCTAGCCATTATCAATGTTACAGCTGACAATTGCTGAGAACATAAAACAAATACTATACACTATTTCCAGAAATACTACTTAGAAAATAAAAAAAAATCACATCAGTATACTGCCATGTAAAGTAACACTGTTGCCACTTCACCCTCAGCACTGCAGAAATGATGATGTCTCTGAGGAAACAACTTATTTTGTATGACAAAAATGAAATACTCTGATGTGCAGTACCTAAACCGAGAGCAATATGTTTCAAAAATATAACTTATGTGAAATACTGAAATAATTTTTATTAAATATACCACTTCAGAAGATTCAAGTAGTACATACTTAAGTACACCACCTAAGCAGAATGTCTTGTGTAAAACATTTGCAATTTTAATTATTACTTATATGATGTCTTACGACATCACTGAACAGGTATCAGTGAGCACTCAGGCATGACTTTTATAAACAATAACAGCAGTATCTGTTCTGAAAAAAATATATTTGATATATATATATATATATATATATATATATATATATATATATATATATGAAGATAAGAGGGAGTGTCTGATGAACAGTACGAATAAACCATGCACCACACAGCAAAGTCCAGAAATATCACTGCATGCCTCAATTATACTCCATGTGCTTTTTTTTACAAGAAAGAATACACTAACCTGAATGTCATGGTCCATAGTTCTAGACTAGACACTACCTCTTTACTTGTACAGCCATATGCCATACATGAGCCTGCCACATGGCATCCCATATTACAGCCACTGGCTGGTCATCATTAGTCCTAATAGGACTAGAAATGGGAGCTGTAGAGGCAGCAAGGGTCACTTCACCATCAGACTGGTGCATGATCATATTATGCAGAATGTAACATGTAGCAAACATCCTGCATGCAGTAGCTGGATCATACAGACTTATCCAGGTGCATAAATCAACTCTTCAAGATGCTAAAGATCCACTCAGTGACAATATGGGTCTGTGACAGGGCTGTGTTAAAACTGTCTTCAGCAGCTCCACTTGGATTTCTCATTGGTGTCATGAGACATGGCTCCAGTAAATAGCCAGCATCACCTGAAAGGTAAAAAGACAGAAAGGTGGTGGAATAAAACAAAGAAAAAGTGGTTTAGTATTAAGCAATGCATTTTACCATGAATAACTATTTAAATAAAGAAAGTAAATTCCACTTACCAACAAGATGACCACTGGATATCTTACCATGCAGGAAGAGGTGGCAGAGTGAGCTAGTGTGCCAGATATGGGAACTGTGTGCAATGCAAGATGCTGGACAGAAACACTGGTGATGTACCTCCATGCATTGCATACTATCTGGCTATTAATGGAATGGTAGCCCTTCCTATTGTGGTACTGCTCCCCCCCATGGACTAGATGGGGTCTTACTTGCAGCATGGGTGCAACCTATAACACTGAGTACCTCAGTGAAACATGCCACTCCATAAAAATCACTCATAGTCTAGGCTTATTCCTGAGGTGATACTGGGAAATAGATGCACTTATCCATACATGCCAAGAGTACATCCAGGAACTGCTGAAGTATCCTTGAGGCAGAAGCCTGTTTGATACTCAACTTGTTCCCAGTCTGTCTATGTGAGGTTTCCTGTGACAAGTATAGTGATGGCTATATATACTTTAGTGTCCATAGGAATAGGAAGGCCAAGCATCTCCCCACTACCCCCTCTTCATGTACTACCTGCAAGCAATGTAGATTTGTCACAAATTCCCAATCCTTCTATTGTGGAAAACAGTGGAATGAGTTTTGAGGCTCTTGGTTATTATAATCATTCTTCATCTAGTATGGTTTGTATTGCTTGTTGTGCTTTCTGTAATATGTTTTATATGGGGAGGACTAAATGATCACTGCACAAAAGGATATGTAAATACAATTATGCTCTTAGAAAAGATTTTAAGCATTTGATTAAGTGTGGCAACTTTAAATGTTTTTTTTTGTTTTATTTTTGATAAATGTGCTTTAGGTACTGGGGATTGTTATTTGATAAATTTATTGACAGTAAAGAATACTTGTGACAAGTCATTTTGAATTGTAGTGTAGGTTAGGTCTTATTAACAACTTGAATTTTAAGGCTGTTTTAAACAAGAGATTGTTGAAACATTGATTTTAATTGGCCAGTGTTAATGATGTTAATTAATGAGATGGGACTGCTGTTGCTCTATAATAGAAATTTTCACTATAGTTTCTTGTTTGGTGAAGTCTCTTTATGTAATATCAGACAAAGGTGCTAACTTTGTTTTTTCATAGGTTCATAGGATGATACTAGACTATTGGCCCGGAGGCCCTTATAAGCCTAGGCAAGAATTTCACTCATGTTTCCACAAAGTCAGCACCTGTTTTCCCTTTCCAGCAGGGACACAGGTGGGATCCCAGAGGTATATTTTCTGTTTCACATCCAGTTGTCCAGGTTCCTCTTAAAGAGGGCTACTGAGGTACTCTGCTTGACATGGAGGCGAAGTCTATTCCACAGATGGAGAAGTCATTGGGACACAAATCTATCCTGCCAATAAGTTCTATTAATGTCACAGACCAGGTTGAGAACTTGTGTGCGGGTTGTGCGAGTGGAGTTTGACTTACGGATATGCAACAACTCCATTAAGGCTGAGCCTTGTATGCCAGACTCAGGTCACCTCTGATCAATCTGTATGAGACTGAGTAGAGGGACAGGGCTTTTAACCTATCTGTGTAGGGTAGATGTTTGAGACCCTGGATTTTCCTTGTCAGGAACCTCTGTGGTCTCTCCAACTGCTGCATGTGCTTGGCAAGGTACATGCCGAAGGAGGCATTGTACTCGATAATGGGTCTGATAAGAGAGGAGTACAGGGATGTTATGACCTTCTTGTTCTTGGATGAAATACCCATACTTATGAGGTGAGCTGTGTAGAAAGCCTTCCGTACAATGGAGTCAACATGGTGGGAAAAAGTCAGGTTGCTATCAACCTGGGTGCCCAAGTCCCTCACAACTGATTGCATGATTGGTACATTATTATTAATGTGATAATTAGTGGGGATACCATTTTCCCCAAAGGGGATAATGATGCATTTCTTGGCATTCAGGTTTGAGGCCATGCTTCTGGAACCAGTCATTAGTTTGGTTTTCTTGGATGATGTTCACATCACTAGGGGAATTTATGACAGTGCCCAGCTTGCAATTATCTGCAAACTTGGTCAGCCACAGACCACTGTTTTTGGCTTGCACCTCAGAAAAGTATATCCCAAACAGTAGAGGCCCAAGACCGATCCTTGGAGTATGCCGCTTTTTACGGGTCTACTACTAGAGGTGGCTTCCCCTATTTTGACTGAGTGGGTTCGATCAGTGAGCCAGTTAGCTACCCATCTGGTAACATATGGGTTGATGCTTAGCTGGGAGAGTTTATTTATTATGCCCGAGTGGGGACTATTGTTGAAGGCTTTGGCTAGGTCAAGGTAGGTGGTGTGCACTGTCTTTGCCCTCATCCATGGCTTTGGTGACTGTTTCAAAGAAGGTGACCATGTTTAACAGGGATGATCTCTCTTTGACAAAACCAAACTGTATGGGATCAAGCATTTGGAGGTTGCCAATGTCCTTGTTTATAAGGTTCATGATAATGCATTAAATGGCCTTGCAGATCAGGCTGATTGGCCTATAACTGCCTGGGTCGGTGGACGCTCCACCTTTGTGCAGATGGATGACAGTGGCTGTCCTCCATTCTGCTGGGATGAAGCTGGTGCACAAGCTTTGGTTGAATAGGGTGTCTGTTGGTGCTGAGAGCTCTTGCCTGAGTTTATGTAGGACACAGCCAGGGATGTTGTCGGGTCCCATGGAGGCTGTATTTTTTGCCTTTGAGAGGGCATTAATAACCTGCTCCCTGGTGATGAGGAGAGGGGGGGCAGGTGCTGGGGATGTCTTGGTTTACTAATGGGGGAACAAGGGGGTAAAGTTTTCACTGAACTTGTCTGCCAGCAGGTTGGCTATATCTATTCTGATTGTGTATGTGGTATTTTTGACCACCAATTCAGAGCAGATTTGAGGGTTACCTTTGAGATTGCGGATGTATGTGAATGTGGCAAATTGGGACTCAAAGTTAGCCTTAGAGGATTTCACCAGTGACCTTATTTGCTTGTTCAGACAAAGGGGAGATTGCTTCCAAATTGATACTGGCTCCTTCTTTGTGCTAGACAGTATTTTTTTCCCTTTTATTATAGAGTCTGTTTATTGCCACTGTCCACCAGACAGGTTCACTCTTCCTTGAGGAAGATGATCTGGTCTTGTCAGGTATTGCTGAGTCCATGCAGCTATATAGGTCTTCATATAGTTTTTTTTTTGGTGTAGGCTTGGACATTAGTGCTTGATTCAACTGAAGGGATGGTGGCTGTGAAGCTGATTATACCTGCTCTCAGGAGGTTGTAGTCAGCTTTGGAAAAGTTTTTTTGTTCTACTCTGGTAAGGGGGAGGGGTCAGCAGAGATGGTGACCTCGAAAGTGATTGCTTTATGGTCGGATCTTACCAAGGTGGATGACACTTTAAGGTCCTACAATGGCTACTCATGTTGGTTAGTACCAAGTCCAGGATATTTTCACCTCTTATGGGGATGTCAACAAGCTGTTATTTTCACCAATTGTGGGGATGTCAACAAGCTGATCCAATGCATTGGCATTTATGAAGAAATCTCTGGGCATTCGTGTTTGAGTTAGAATAGGTTTTCCACTCTATGGTTGGGTAGTTAAAGTCATCCAGAATCAGGGTAGAGGGTTGAATCGTGATGGATTCAAGTAAGTCCAGATAGGTGGAGAGGGCCTCCTGACTCATTGTTGTGGGTCTGTAGCTAGCTATGATTTGAAAAGGTGTTTTGCCAGTAGTTAACTGCACCTGGAGTGTCTCCTGTTCGTCATACTGTTTGACCAGCCTGGAGGTGTGTATGTCTTATTAAATATTGAAACTCCACCTACTTTGGCTTTGTAGCCCTCTGTTTGGGGTGTGAAAGTATGGTAGGAAAAGTAACCTGGTAAGGCTGGGGTGGTCTCTGCAGCTTTGAACCAGGTTTCAGTGACTGTACAAATGTCAGCATCTTCCAAGGAGAGGAATGCTTGCAATGAGTGCAGTTTCATGTTAAGACTCCTAGCGTTTAGCAGCATGACCTTTAAATTTCATTTAGAAGAATTTTTCACGTTGGTAATTTTGTCCTCATGACTTTGTCTAAAAAAGGCATTATAGGGGAGGCAAGAGCTTTTGCCAGAAACCTGAAGCCCAGGGGAGACAGATGAAGGCCATCTCTGGCAAAGCATCATGGTTTGTCAATCATGTCCTCCCAGGCTGTCTGGTACTGGATCCCCTTGGAATGACAACAGAAACTAAGCCAATTGTTAAAGTCAATAATTTTCTGTTTGTACTGAGGCATCATTCTGGCTGATGGTATGATGCTGCTTAAAGCTAAGAACATACCTGCCTGGGACACATATTCAGTGAGCTCAATCATGTCTCTCTTCATATAGTCCAGAGAGGTACGTCTCATGTTATTCACGTCCAACATGGACCATGACAGAGTCATAACAGTACCTGTTGTTGAGAGACTTGAGTGTGTGAGTGATATGGTGGATTGACAATCAACTTACCGTGACTTTCCCCTTGTCTGGCCTGGTAAGGGGCACATCTATTTGTTTCACGGTAGAGTCTCCTATGACTAGTATGTTGGATTTGTGGCTGGACCTTAGATGGTGTGTGACACAGGCATGTGAACTATGTGTGGTGCTTAGTGCGGTGGGTTGTGATGTGCTTGTGTGCTTTTGCCTCGGATGACTCTTCTGTTTAGGTATGTTTTTGTTGACAACCTTCACATATGTAGGAATGAACTGTACAGGTGTAGGTGGTGTTAGAGGTGTGATGCTTGTAGTGCTTGTGCAGACAGCCTTCTCAGTGCCAGATGTACTGGCTTGTGATTGAGACAGCAAGGATTCTAGGTTCTTAATATAATTGCATCTCTCACATATTGTGTTCCTAGGTGGTGGAAGAAGAGGGTAGTCCGTGAACATGAGGCAGTTGATAGACTGTCTCAGGATGCCCATATTAACAAGACAAGGAGGAGAAACCACAGGAAATTGTCCATCCATGGTTGTCAGAATCTGAGGAAGAGAGGTAAAGGATGGTAGAATTGATACTGTCAGAATAGAGTACCTATAGGTGTGAGTAGGGCTGGATAAAATTACAGTAGTTGCAAGGGAGGGCATCAGTTGCACAGGAGTGCTGGTAAGGGAAAACATGCAACTGAGATACCTTGTAATGGGTTAAAACAGCACAGTGGCAGTGCACAATGGGAAAACAAATGCAACAACCTGCAAACACAGGGTATAAATACTAGAAAAGATGGAAGAATCTAGAAGCTTGAATTATTACCCAGTCCTGCTAGCTTCTGCTCTTTCAAACAATCAATCATGCAAGTGAAGGTCAGGCAACCCTGTTACTCTCACTAACAGCGAAGACAAGACACTACCAGCAGAAGATAGCTACTAGAAACACAGGAAACTCAACAAGCAAAACAACCAGGCCTGGATAAAAGCAGGCCTCTATCAAGACTAGTCTACCTGACTAGAACACCGAAACCTCACAAAAAATGCACAAAAAAGCACAGCCAGAGCACTCACAAACAGAAAATACAACTCTCAGTATGAAAAAGCAATTTACAGTTAAGTAATTCAATAAAAATGCCATTACAGTAATGAAACACTAACAACAAAAATACAGTTAAAACAGTATAAAACATTACAAGAATGCAGTGAAACAGTAAAAAAGCTTTATAACAGTGCAAAATGTAGTAGTTTAGCTGTATAGCACAACTATAAGCATTAAGAAGTGCAATTCAATTAAATAAGTGTAAGAAAAAAACATTCTGCTATTGGAGCCTCAGGGATTTTCTGCTTTGTCACAGTGATGAATCACCATTCCTCAGCCTGGTAAAAACAAGCACAGCCCCCTGCAGACACAGGGTGATTTTGTTATTAAAAAGTTCCTTATTTCTGCTTGTGAAAAGATAACTTTTCTATTCAATTTTTAATACTTGCATGAAGTATTGTTTCTAATTGTATTGTTATAGACTTGTCATTGATGTAATGTATTTATTTGTGCCGCTTATTGCGTAAACATTAACAAATCTGAAGCTGAAGATTGAAGTGGACCTTTTCTCATCAGGACCACTGGCTTCCTCTTCTCTGTTTCATATTTCCTCAAACAAGTTAATGCTGGCCAGTGTCTTACAGTAAGATGGAGTCATGAACTAATGTATATTTTCCAGAAACTTCCATGTTTATAAGAGTGCTATTAAATGTAAAAATCAAAAAAAGTTTAAGTTTGATTACCCATTTCAGGATTTGTACAGATAGTCTTATTTTTTTTTTTTATTTGTAACCAAGATGTTTGATGCTCCACCAATAAGCTTGACTTTGCACAACAGAAGCTTATCCCAACTACAGAGTGCAGTACCATTTACAAATACCAAGTCCCCAAACCTAAGATTCTATATGACCTTAGATAAATTATAAACAAATAACCATCCTTTTTCTCTCTGTAGGTATTACTTAGCATGAAGTAAGTTAAAAGAGCAAATTCTAGAAAATCACACCTTTCTTTGTGGACTACATTTCTACACAAGTGAGAGAATAGAGGTGTAGAACCTGCTGCCTGCCCTGCTCCATATATGCTAGCGAATACATTTCTTTATTTAAATCTAGTTATTAATACATTGGAGGCTCTTTCGGTTTGTATATTTGGTTCTCTGCTTGCTGTACAATAATACTTGAAGAGACTCTTTCAAGCATAGCTCTCAAATAATCCAGGACATATTTCAACAGAATCAGGGACAAACCCAGAAAAACTCAGGGACATTTTTACAATATTAATACTATTAACTTGAGAAATTGGCAGAGTAAAATAATGTTAATTAGTATACATTTTGTGAAATAAAAGAAATCTATAACTCTTACTTACTGCCATTATTTATTGAGTATAATTCACCACCTTTCCTCCAAAAGAAAAACCCGGTTCCCATGAATTACCACATTGATGGTAGTCCACTGAACACAGAAGGCATCATAAGAGATCTGGGAACTCAGGTTGACAGCAACCTCTCTTTTGACCACCACATTGCCACTGTGGTCAGAAAGGCCTTCTTTGTGGCACATCTCATTACTAAAGGTTTTGCATCCAGGAAGAAAGAGGTCATTGTCTCCCTCTACTCTTCCCTCATTAGGCCAATCATTGAGTACAATGCCCCATTTGGCATGTACCTCACTAGACACCTACAACAACTGGAGAGGCTGCAAAAATACCTCACAAAGAGGATATTAGGCCTTAAACACTTGTCCTTTATGGACAGACTCAAAAAACTCCAACTATTCTCTGTCTCATATCGCCTACTTAGAGGTGATCTCTGCTTGACTTACAAAGCCATGTCTGACCCAACTCTGTTATAAATGCTACATCTAAAGAAATCCCAATCCCTCCACACTACATGCTCGAGAGACCTCAACCTCATTATCACAATCAACAGAACATGCTGGAGGGACAGGTTCATAACCCAGAGACTGCCCATGCTATGGAACAGACTTCCCATACATGTCAAGCAGAGCACCTCACTGGCCTTCTTCAAGAGAAAATTTGATGAGTGGATGGGAAATAGAAAATTTACCCCGGGGATCACTCCAGTGGCTTTACTCGACAGAGGCACTGGGAACTAAGGTGAGGTGGCACGATGCCAGGGTAATCCTATGGGCTAGGTTTGTAAAGGCTCCAGGGCCATTAGCCTAGTACACAACTATGAACCTATGAACCTATAAGAGTCACCAGTTTGAGGAGGGAGTAAGAGGGACATAGCTAGATTTTGTAGTCAAAATCAGGGACATCCCTGGAAATCAGGGACAGTTGAGAGGTATGACATTTACTAGCTCCAGCTTTCTCTACCTCCTTTCAGCATGCCAGTAAAGCAGATATCAATTGCCTTTCCTTGCAAAGGCTTTTCTTTGTATCCGTCACTTCAGCCAGGAGGATTTCTGGGCTATAGACATATACAGAGCTAAGCACAGTTTACATAGTGACAAATTCCTCCTTAATGCTTATGTTTCTAAGATCTGTTTGAAAAGTCTTCAGCTTCTTGACTTTTCTCCTTAGCAAGAAAAGAAAATAATTTTGTATTCCATGAATGTAATCATAGCTTTCAACCGTCCATCTCCAAAACGAGGAACATTACCTCTCATAATGTAGAACAAATGGGCAAAATGTGGATCACCTACTAAAGGTTTACAAACGACTTCAAGCAGAACGCTCACAGATGTTTAAAATGTACTACTTTATACTTATAAAATGTTCTTTTGATGCATTAATATGATTCAGTAGTATTTAGTATGGACATCATTTAAAAAAATTCCTAACACTGAATGAGTGACAGACCCTTTCAATGTGGAACTTTGAGGAACATAGTCTTTTTAAGACCAAAATGAGGAACATTCCTTGTGATGAGGTACACTTGAGAGGTATTATGTAAACTGGTGAACTTGATACAACCTTAAGAAAACAAAAGTTATTAGGTAGGCTAATTTGTTTCTTTAATGAATAATAAAAATATCTCATGGTGACTGAACAGATCCCTTTGAGTGAATAGCTAATGACTTTATGTTTTGCGATGACAGATATAAGATTTTGACTTGGGAATGTAGGGTTCATTTCTCCAAATCAGCAGCTACTACTCAGACTTCTTCTATTCAAAATATGTTTGAGGGTGTCACATAGACCTCCAGCCATGTGTTTGCTGAAAATTGTGAACTGCATGCCAAGCACAGAGGTAGACTAGGATGTACCTGGCTGCCCAATCAAGCACATTTTGTATCATATACTTTCACATTCACTTCAGGCACTCCTGTAGTAATGATTCTTAAGACAAATACAGCATTTTATATATGAACATACTTGTCATAAAGGAAGATATTGAAATAATAGAATGATTCCATTTCTATTCACACAACTAAATATCAGTTATTAAGAAGTTGGAAATGCAGTTCTCTGTTTCCATATCTGAGTTATTTATCAAATTACAGCAACATCAAACATCATCCTTCAAAATAATTTTACTTAATATTACACAAAGTACTACAAGTATATACAATAAATGAATAAAACAACTTAATTTAGATTGCTGCTGTATTTACTTGCAGACATCAATGAAAATCCACTCTGCATTCATTAATACAGGAGAGGGACTCACTCTCCTGTTTGACTATCAGTTTCCATTGGGAATTGTGGATGTATATCATTTACTACCGCATACATATGTGAAACAAATATAAAGAATTAGCCTTACAGAACAAACCACTTTTAGTCACACATTGAATATGTAATAGAATTAGATATGCTTTAAAGTCATTTACCATTAATAGTACAACTAAATTAAGAACACTGGCTACATCATAGTTTAACATTACAGTATATTTTAAAAGATAGTACAGTGTAACACAGAGAAAAAGCATAAACAATACAAACAAAAAAGGGAATATGAAACTTGTCCTTTTGAATGGGTTTTATCTCTGCACCCCTGGGCCCCACGTCTGACTAAACATATTACCTCTAAGATCACATTATGCAGGAGTAAAGGGAATACTTTGTATGGCCAGAAAGTCAAGTATGCTTTCTGTGTCTGAGGTAGTACAGTTTTTGAGATAGCCTAGTTAGTAGAGATATGGGGGTACAGCACCCACATTAAAGAGGCAGTGGCATTGTTCACCCCTACTAAAGTAAGATATAGTACTTTCAATTTGTTTGGCAGGTACAGACAATAATAATAATAATAATAATAATATGCTGTATCTATTTTTGTATTTAGATTTTTTAATTTATGAATTCACAACATTTTGTACTTTAGTAGTGCAGTACAAAACATACAGACACATATGAGTCATTTGTTGGTTATGTAATTCTCTCTCTCCCTCTCTCCTGTCCATACCCATGGCACTGTACATATGTTGGTTCTGAGTATAGCTAGTTCTGTACAAAATACATATTGCCTTTATGGGTTTGTTGTGTTAATGTGCTGCTTTGTTTAGCTCCTTATCCTATAAGGTAGGGAATTCTCTATACTGGTTTGGTAGAATTATGCTCTTAATTGATATTATTTTATATTTTTAGTTGCTAGGTTTGGAGGCTTCTATAGCATTCCTATGTGCACATGCTGGTAATCTCTCTTGAGCATGCAATGTTTGATAAAACAGAACAGAGTACAGTTTTTGCAGTACTTTCTTTTAAAGCCAGGATTCCCCTGATAAGCCATGGCTTGAGACTGCATTGTCTCACCTCTAAGGATGAATAACTGATGAGAAAGATCATCTATGCCTACCCCTGAATTAATTTCTGCAGCAGTGATTCTGTAACTTCAAAATATCCTGTTGCTGTGCACAAACTCATGCAACTGTACTTTTCCACAGGCTCTATATGTGTTCTTTTATCTTGGGCAGCAGTAAAACTTATTTTATTAATAAATATAATATAGTGGTGTATTTTTTTGAAAAATAGCTGATTTAACAATGTAAAACTTATGTCTTATGGGCAGCGCAGTGGTTAACATTGTCAACTCACAGCAAGATATTCTGTGGTTCGATTCTCGGCTGGAGTGCCTTCTGTGTGGAGTCTGTATGTTCTCCCTGCATTTGTGTGGGTTTCCTCTGGGTACTCTGGTTTCCTCCCACAATCCAAAGACATGCTTCTGGAGCATTTCTCCTTGGGATCCGCTGAAAATAGGCTCTGTCCTAGTTGGACTTTCCTGGTCAACAAATGTTAAATAAATAAAATAAAAAATAAATATCGAGGGATCACTTACTAGATGGAAAAGGATATTGAGCTGTTTTCTATGGCTATCAGATTATCCATTTCTCTACAAATTGGTCTACATTTCTTTACATTATAAGCTCAGAATAGCACTGCACATTTGAACCCCTCAAGTGCATTTTTTGTTAATCCATCTCAGTAAATATTTTATGCAAACATTGCTTCCAAATACTAGTACCTTGCTTATGCAAATTAAAATAATCAAATGAATGGCGTTCTGTTGTAAATTACCTAAATCTGAATAGCAGTGTAAGGTTTTTTCCTTATGCTGGATGTTAATGAAATGTGATATTTGTTTGTTTTTTTAATAATACTTTCTAAAAACAAATGTACTATTTGTTTTTGGAAGGCAATATTCAATAAGAGAGTGGCTTGATGTATAAAAAGGCTAGGCCTCGAGAGCCTGAGATTTTCTTTGAGGAGTGTCACTGTAATAGAAAATAATAACATTTTGTGTTTACCCTTCTGTGCCCTTCTTTTTTGTGTCCAGATTTTTCATTTACTACCCCATTCTACCATTTGAAGGCTGACACCTACCTTCAAATGTATTCACACAGATGTCAACAAAATTCATATCTATTCATCACTATGTAGGTTGCCTTCAGGTTCTCTCAACATTTTAGCATGGCAAGGCTTTTATTTGTGCTGGAATAATTCTGTACACATAGAGGCTTTCACTAGTCTGATGGTCTTTTTTGACAGTTTTTGAAGAAAAAAATCAAGATAAAGAATGCTGTGTGTGTTTTGTAATATAGATATTAGCCTTGATTTTGTTAAATTTTTAGTTATTTTCCCATTAGCAAATAGATAAAAAGGAAAAGCAGGAGATAGAAGACAGAGGTGGAAAATTTGATGGAGTAGTATTCAAAAGAGGCAGCCAAAGTATTAAATAACAAAGTATAAGACCTCTAGTATCATTTTGTAGGGGCGTACTTCAAAAATGATGGATTCTAAATCAGAGATGTTGAGTCATCCTGTATGGTACCAAAACCCTTCTGAATGACATCACCTCAGTGTTACACTGTGAAAAGGATGCCAGCACTTTTCTCAGTAGCTACATATATGTTACCTGGGGTCTATATCAAATTATCGAATGGTCAAACCCATACGGTCAAAATCATATGGATGACAATTCAGTTTATGAATAAACATAAACCCAAATAACACCCACAAACAATATAGATATTGCTTCTGGCTTAGCATTAGGCTTCCCCCGAGAGACTGCTCTCAGCATTGAGGTCACATGAGGGGGAAAACCTCAATGGTATAACTTTCTCTGAATTTGAAGGGCTTACCATTATGTTGGAACCTTCCAAGTTAAGGCTTCTGCCTTGTACTAAGCATTTCTGAATTTCAGGATTTTTTTTGAATGATTACTGAGGGGCAACTAAAATTGCTTCTGTGTGATATCCCTGTTAGAAACTTATAAAATGTAACCACACAAACAGGAGACAAACCCTCAGAGTTGAAACGTTGGAACAAAAAACAAACATATATCGAGGTCCATGCGTGCTTGTACTGTATTTCAATAAAGCAATAATTGAGGGCAGGAAAGCTTCAAGCTCAATGCAGTAAGAATTTTAGTATATATATATATATATATATATATATATATATATATATATATATATATATATATATAAAAAAACGTTGAAACATTAAGTACTTTTGTCCCCAATAACAAGCATGACTTCATCAGAACAACTAACATTCTCCATAATGCATTTATATAGCAATTTGTTTACATAATTAATTAACAAACTGATCAATCAGAGCACTAAGTGAATTTAAAATAATACAGCAATAAGAAAGTAATGAATAATGACAAAGTTTTTATCCCTTTCTATGTAGAGGAATTAACATAATTATGAAAATACTATGGTTGTTTAGTTCAGCAATGACTCCAATGCTATTAAAATATAGTTACAAACAATTGGAAGCTTATAACTAGTGATGCCAACATCAGTACAAAGTTAGGATCAGCCCCCTGTTTATTATAAGTGGCACATGAACTTAACAGAGAAACTAGAAAATAGAAATATGGGGAAATAACCAATGGTGTTAAAAAATAAGGACATGTTGAAGTGTGGATCATGCTGTCAATGTAAATATGTATTTATGGGGCAAGTTTTAAAATTGACAATGATCCGCTAAAAACTTAGGTGAACAAGACTTGTGATTGTTAACGCCATTGGTGTGATTTATATAGCTTTCTGTGACTATTGCCATTAATTTTATATTGGCAAAACAGAAACGGCATTAAAAAAACCTATATATGAACATTGTTATGAAATTAAAACCCAAGAAAGTAATGCCTTGTACAAACACAAACAAATGTGTAAAAATAATGAAACATTTTTATTTTTTCTATTGGAACAGGTTTTACCAAATCTGAGAGGAGAGGCTTGGAAGGGTATATTAGACCATCACGAGCTTCAATGGCAATTAAGACTAAATGCTAGTATTTGACCAGGCGTAAATGATATGTTGTCAATAAACTGTGCTAAAATTAAGAGCAGCTAAGTTATAATATTTAAATTGCTAATGTTTTTATAGTTGATTCATAGTGCTTTTCATATGATGCTTCATATATTTATTTTTCATTTAATTATTCATTACTTTATTATTTCTGTATTATTTTAAATTCAGTTAGTGTTCTGATTGGTCACTTTGCTAATTAATTACATAAATAAATTGCTATATAAATGCATTATGGAGAATGTCAATTGTTCTGATGAAGTCCTGCTTGTTATTAGGGATGAAAGCAGTTAATGTTTCAGTGTTTTTCTTGTACTTTTTGTATATATATATATATATATATATATATATATATATATATATGTATATATATATTAAAATTCTTACTACATCATACTGGAAGCTTTCCTGCCCTCCATTGTTGTTTTATTGGAAAACAGTATGAGCACTCTGGGTGTGGACCTCGGTATATGTTTCAAACTTATAACATGGGTGACAGCATTGTGGGCACACTGTGCAATATAAGGAAACAGCTCAGCATCACCTCACTTATGAGCAGGGAACAAAACAAACAGTTAAAAGCAGAAGGTGGATGTGAGTATATATATGCAGATATTTGTAATGCAAGCTGAGATAAACAAGTGCTGAGTGCCTGTGTTGTGTTATTGTTTAAGGACCTCATTGTGTAAAGTGCCAGAGAGCTGAATACAGATATAGCAGGCAAAGGATAGTGTCTTTACATTGAGCAAAGAACTACATGAGGCGCAGCAGTAACAAGAGTAGCAGTGTTATGGTAGCATATGTCAGGATCAGCACTATAAAAATACCTAGCTGATGTTTACACTGTCAGAGCAAGTGCATACTAGCATGCAAAAAGCAGCGCATACCTCCGCACACATTGCAGTGGCACACACCTATAGTTAGAGGCAGTTTGCCACAGGAAGGACGGCAAAACTCAGCACAGCAGCCAACAAACACAGGCAGACAGACATACCAATATGGGTTTATATAATAAAATGGCAGCCCTGTTCATCATATTAAATGGGGAGGAAAGGGATATCTAGGAAGGTAGGAAAGGAGAGAACAGCAAGCAAAACACAGAACTGTAAATGTAAGGCACTGGTAGGAGGAGGGCAAGGAATGTTGTTTATTTGTTTCTTAATTTATTTATTGATTAATTGCTAAATACAATCCACTTTTTAAATTTCAAACAAAGAAGAGTAGGCCAGGAATGTACTGAGAGGTAGTTATGAGAGACACAGAGGAAGACCAGGTAGCAGGGCAGAAAAACAAACATGGAATTAAGACTTAGAAAGACTGGGTGGTACATACACAAAAGGTTGGGAAACAGTGGATGGACACATGGCTGGACAGAGAGTGGCAATTAACAACTTGTGATGGGGATGGTTGGACAATGAACATGGAATGTAAAATGATCTACAACTGAGGGAATACACCAAGAAAGAGATGGGGTTGGCTCTTGGCATGGCTGGTTGCCAGTGCAACTCAGGAAGCAACCAACCCAGGCATCACTCACCTCAGTGGCAGATGTTATGCGCCAGCTGCACCTCTAGAGTCTTGATGGGCAGGGCTTCTTGGTCACATAATTCTGTCAGTAATGTCAGAAGATATTGCATGCTGCCAAGCATCTAGTTGCTAGTGAATCTCAGCAGTGACCAGCTTATGGAACTCATGCTGGGATAACAGTAGAGACTGCTTTGGTCCATCTTTAGGAGGTGAGTCTTCATCCCCCACCTCACCTGACAGGCAGACACAGACCACCAATGACCCTTGCATGGCACTCCTAACATAAAGACCATCAGCTACCCTGAGAAACATAGGCAATGGACATGGCAACCTAAATGTAAAATGCAGCATTTGGTGGAGACATAGGTGAATGTGGACTCTTTTCTCCTTTTCCACAATTATGCTTGCAGAAGGATGGTGTAATGGGAATAGATCATCAAACACACATATGATGCAAACACAATGGCAGCTGTATAGTGCACTGCCAAAAGCACATACAGACCCCACTGTCTGGAGAGGTACTATTGCCTTCTATGGCACATAGTCTTTTTAAGGCAACACTCCCAGCAACAGTAAAGCAAAACAAATACACTGTGAAGAAGCATACTTGTACACACTGGAAGACAATGGTGCAAAACTAAAAAATGCTTGCACTGCATTTCTGGCTCACTCTTTTGAACCTCAGCCTCCCATCATCAGATTAAGTTAGGGCAGTGCCATCTCAGGTCATCATAGAGCTGATGACACTGCTGGCACATACTAGCCACCCAACTTCTTCAAAAGGTCATCAGAGGATTTTCTTAAAATTCCTGTGCAGAAAGAATAGGAAAATTAATCTCTCTCTGGCAAACTCTATAGAAACCCGGCTCTTACCTCTGCCTGAGCAAGCTATAGCCACTTAGTAGGACCACTCAAAGAGCAATATGGTAGCATCAAGCACACAGGTGTAAAACTGTGACTTGTGTCACACAATGTAGTGCTGTACTGCTGCACTGTACTTGCACACATGTCTCATACTAAATGTAAAGTGCATGGCTTGTGCTGATACATATGAGTAATGTATATCACACAGGGAGAGATTCACAGACAATGGCACTATCTGGTTTCATTTACATAATCACCACACTAACTGATTCCTGTTAGTGTGATCTAAAGCACTGTCACCTTCTTGTGTAACACCACTTACAACCACATCACTAAGATACAGAGGAATTTGAGTAGACATTCTGTGGATGAGAAACATTGCAGAGTTAAGCAAGGAGTCCTGCCTGGCAAAGTATTTTGGCCACAGGTGCAAAACCTGTGGAGGTTGTCAGGGAAACAGATGCATATCTTTCCCTATGTGTAACTGGATGCCATCACACTTACACAGCACAGTAATGTCTGACTGTGTGTATGTAGAGGGGAGCAAGCAGTGAACTTAGGACAATGCAGAGATTACGTGCTAAATGTAGAAGGAGACTCCAGGGGTATATGTAGAGGCATAGGCGGAGTACCCAAAGGGGGTTAAAGGCTGTACATAGTAGCAGTAACTTCAGCTGTTCAGCAGGCCCATACAGGGGGGAGGAGGAGGTTTTGGTTCTAATCATGTACACACTATAGTGTAGAATATACCCCCATTGAATGATGTTTTGACCTTAGGCGTACAAGTAGTGGTATGGCCATAAGAGGGGGACAATGCCTAGAAAAGATCACTTGCTAGAAAAATGAACTTCTGCAGCAGGCCTCCACACACACGACATGTGCTGCCTGAGCAAAGGTGCTGCAGATAAGCAAAACCAAGCCCAAATATAGCAGAGTCTGATGCAGGATGTGAATGCTGTGGGCGTCCATACTAGATTCTTACAACAGGCACAATGGAAGGTTGCTGATATGATACTCCATATAAAGGAAAAGGTGTGGGAATTTGACAGGATCATCACAGAGGTGGACTTCCAAAACAGAAGTGGTTGAAAGACATTGAGGAGATTTGATGTCACTTATCAACCAGGGGGATCAGCCTTTCATACACGGGAGGTGGATTGGATATAAAAGTAGGCCTGGCACCAGCCACCCATGTGCCAGAAGGGGAAACACCAAATTAGGATAATGCAAGGGATTACATGCTAAATGTTGATGGTTGATAAGTGACATCAAATCTCCTCAATGTCTTTCAGCCACTTCTGTGTTGGAAGTCCACCATTATAAGAGACTATAACACACAGCACTGCATGAATGAAGACAGGGATTGTCCATGGCCCACCAGAATATCTGTCACTTTTGGCGATTCTAGTTTGTAAGTGCAACATTCTTCACAACAAGGTAGTCCAAACCCACCAGTGGAGGATGTAATCCATGACTTCCTACAATATCCCAGTATATATGGCCACCATATTGACCTCCCATGACCATATCCCACATTATAGTGTTGCTGTTACCTGTAACTGTGTCACCTTCATCTGTGCAAGTAATGATGACTGCTTTCTCACTCCCTAACCTACGTGGATATAGTGATGCCTTATGCACAGCATGGTCAGTTTGTGCACTACCCTGCATAGCCTGGGTCTGATCTTGCTAGCAACATTTTTATTCTGTGCTGCCTGCATCATGGCCCATACTTGTGGATCAATCACTATCTCTTTGCCAGTGCTGTAATGTACTGTGCCTGCCTCTGCCTTGCCTCAGTATTACTACCACATCTTATTCCCCTGATTCTTCACTATGCCCTTCTACTGCTGTTGCTGCTGCAATGACTGCTATACAATGTCTTGCTGTGCTGTTCATCTTATGCTCCATTTGTTTGCCTAATGTCATGTTATGGAGAATGGCACACACAACAATATCTTGCTGCAGATTTGTGGATTGTATTGAAGTTCCATTGAAAGCATCCCTTCAGTAGTCTGAATATCTGGTCCACCATGTTTCAGGCTTCATTCTAGGATATATCTTATTGCATTTCTTGCATGGTTAGAGAACTGAGCATTGAAATCATCAACTGGAACTTTAGGATATATCTTTATCATGTGCAACACACACACACACACACACACACACACACACACACGCACACACGCACACACACACACACACACACACACACACACACACACACACACACACACACACACACACACACACACACACACACACACATGCACACGCACATAAAAAAATATTGTATGTGTCCTGTTCCAGCATGCATGTTGCCTGTATTTATAGGCATGTTTATCTGGTCCATGTTTGCTCTTGTCAGGCAGCTGACCCTATGTAAAGTCCCCTTGCAGGAACTTATGTTATAGGCTGGACATGCATTGTATATGTGAACCATGTGTACTGCTTGCATGATGCATAGACACATTACAAATGATGCCCAGGGCATTAATGGCAACGGGTGGTTCAAGGAGTAGAAGGCCTTCTTGTTTAAATACCTTTGGTGATCTGGACCAGATGTGGCCTTGATAGCAACAATATTGTAATCTATGATACCAGGGACTGTAGATCTGAGTGTGCGATGTATCTTTAAGAAGCATTCCAGTCAGTGGGCATGTGCATATAAGTACTGAGCACATGCAAGCAAGAGTGAAATCATGTATGTGTGTAGCAGCCAGTCAGTTAGTTTGTTTAAGTTTAAAGTTCCAGTCATCCATCCTGATGTGTTTGGGTATAATAAACTATTTAAATGAACACCCAAGCCTCATCTTCTTATTTAGATACACAAGATGAGTGACATGGCGTCAGAATGGGATCCGAAGTCAAAACCATGAGGCGCACAGTCTGTAATGGAGGAATATATATGAGTGGATTATCAGTGCTCAAATGACTTGCAAACAGGTCAGAAACAAATTTCTAGGTATAAAAACTGACTTAAATGATTTTTATGCAACAAATATAAAATGTGAACCTTTTGCAGCAAATGTAACTGACTTGAGAAATAAGGCTAAAAGAAGCAGATTTGGAGATCTGAGAAATGATCTGATAAAAGACAGGCTTCTGTGTGGTGTTAATAATGATGCAGAGTGAAAGATTTTGCTTTGAAACAGTGATTTAACTTTGAATAAGGCCATTGAGATTTGTCAGATATATTAGCTCACAGAGAAGCACACGAATATGCTTACAAATGAGAAAAGCATGGAAGCAGCTTCTTCTTGTCCTAATGTTGATAGTATGCAGCATGAGGTTAAAAGATAGAGGCCAAAGGGTATAGCAGCCAAAGCCCAACCTCCTCCAAAACCCAGAGCAGCTGCAGTAACTAGGTAAACCAGTGGGTTGACTCAGCAAAACTTGTAGCAAGCCTCATAGTCAACTGTCATAAATTGTGGAGGTAGCCATGAGCCTAAACAAGAGAAGTGTTTAGCTTTTGGTTAGCAGTGCTACACATGTAAAAAATGGAATAATTTCAAAAGGTTTTGTAAATCTAAAGAGGCACATTCTGTTATTAAAAGAGAGCATTCACAGAGGAAGTTGATTAATTAGAAACCTGCAACCCTACATTTTATGTTGATGGTATGTCTGTTCTTGGTGAAACAGTCAACACAGTAGATTTTTGGGGAAAAATGAAGTATTTTGTACTGTTCATATCAATGAGACACCTGTCGAGTTCAAAGTAGAGACTGGTTCAGTGTCAGCAGCAACATTTGCTAGTATAAAAGCTGGAGAACAACTTAATCCTGCAAAGTGTGGGAAGCTTGTTGCTTATGGTGGTGAAGAGATTCAAACCAAAGGCTCAGTAGTGATTTTATGTTACTCTGCTGGAAACAGCTATGACTTGCAGTTTTACATAGTCAAGAAACATGCCCAGTCATTATTAGGCTTCAGAGACAGTTTGAAAATGGGACTGCTTTCATTTAATAAAGAAGTCCACCATGTAAACTTGAATGATAACAGCTCGAATTTTGCCCAGACCATTATTTCTGACTATGCTGATATTTTTGAAGATGAACTAGGCAAACTCTCAGTTATGTACTCCATGAAGTTAGACCATGAGGTCAGCCCAGTAGTTAGACCAGCACGGAAAGTTTAAGTAGCTAAGCAGAACAGAGACAAAGGAGATAGACAATAGACAGAATGGTGCAGCTAGGAGTAATTTTTCCAGTAGAAGAACGGACTGAATGGATGTTTTTCATGGTAGTACCTCATAAGAAAAGCTCAGATGATATTAGAATATGTATTGATCCAAGAGATTTGAACAAAGCACTAAAATGACCTCATCATCCAATGCATACAGTCGAAGAAGTTGCTGCCCTTATGCCGAATGCCATTGTTTTTTCTGTCTTAGATGCAAAAAGTACATTTTGGCAAATTTTGCTTGATCGAGAATCTTCATTGCTAATCACATTCAGTACACCATTTGGAAGGTACAGATTTTTGAGAATACATACATAAAATTGACAGCAACTCAATAGGTGTACGAACCAGCAACTGAGTGCATGGAACCAAACCATAAAGTCCAACAACAAGAATATCCAGCAGTTCAAAGAAAAAACTCTGTAGTCACAGTTTTAAAAGATTTAATTCCCAAATAGGTCAGAGGACAAGCTGAAATAACAGACAATTACAGACTGGTTTCTCTCAGTGGCATCATCAGTGTAATACAGGAAGCAGCAGCAAAACAAATTTAAATCCCCCATTTAAAGAGTTAGTAACTATTTAAAGCATGCACTACAATTAAACATTCAGTATATTAATTTCTAACATGCTAAAGCTAAACTCAAAATAATTATTAATTTATGGCTAATATCTCCATTAATCCCCCCACATTGTTCCTCGAATAGTAAGACATCGCTGAAAGTAATGATGATTCCATGATATTTATGGGATAGATGCGAAATGCAGCAACTGAAGGGGTGTGTCTGCAAACGGACAAGCAGAAGGAATTTAAATTGTTGACTGAAACTACTAAAAAGTTGAGTGAGAATGTTTAGCATATTAAACTGTTAAAAGCTTATTTGAATGCTGAAATTGCACAATGAGGCTTACATGTCTATGTGGAACTGGGTGCTGGGGCTGACAATGAGACATTTGTGCAAAAATGGCGTGAGGTGCAGAAGATTGCTTCTAAAATGTTTATTGAATTGCTTATTCAACACTATGATCAGTAGCTTATGGTTCTGAATGAAAAGCTTAATATGAATTTTCAGTGTTTACAAAAGTTTGCTGCACATAGTGGCTATAGAGATAGAGAAGTTCCGATTTTTTGAAAGAGGTTGATAATTCTGAAAGGGAGCTACACAGCTATAAGCTTAAGAAATATAATTGTGACATTAAAGACTATCAGAACAAAGCAGCATACTCATGGAAGTTAACTAAAAGAGCTGTATACTTCACTGATAATAATAAAAGAGTATTAGATAAAAGAAAAAGGGTATGTTCAGTTTTGAAGAAACCAGGAGATGCTATCAATATCAAGTCTAGTGCTTTGGAATTTTCTTCAAATTGCTCCAACACGGAGACTGAAACTGATACAGGAGAGATTTTTTATATGAATTCACTGGTGAATAAGCAACCTAGAGGCCCTTTAGATGAGGAGGGAGGAAACATAGGAAAAGGATTAATGGGGGAAACATTCAGGAGAAGGATGGAAGAGTGACTAACAGAAATAAAAATGTGATTGAAGTAACAGATGACAATGAATCCAATGAAGATGAGTTGGTTGTTAATTTGACATTGTCTGTTTTTTCAATAGATGAAATGGATGTATTAAATAAAGGTTTGGGATTCATTCTGTCCATTTATGTCTCCCAATTTACTACTGTTATGGATATTAAAAGTTTTTGCCATAATCTGAATTTGAAATTATATTGCAGTCAAAGGCAGGATGTGAGTGAAGCAACTGACACCTCTTTTAAGTTTAGAAAATCTACTTTTCCAGCCTCCGTATCACCCGGCAGTCGAGATGTTTGAACAGCATGTGATACAGGATTTGCATGTAAGCCAAAATACAATTTTTAAAAACTATAGTAATAATTTGAATAAGAAACAAAAATGGCTTTAGATAATTTGGAAAATAATGAAATCATAGTTGTGGCTAAAGCTGATAAGGGTGGTGCGGTGGCTTCATGGGACACAGTAGACTATGATAATGAAATAAGAAGACAATTAAGGGATATGGTGTCATATTGTAAATTACCATTTGATCTAGGCATTGATTTAAATTGTATGTGAATAGGTTTTTGGTTGAGGCATAAAAACAATGGCATTATATCCGAAGTATTGTTAAAACATCTTGTGGTGGAAGATCCAAAACTGCAATGTTTTTACATCCTACCCAAGTTTCACAAGTCGGAGAACAATCCCTCAGGAAGAACAATAGTTTATGGATGGGGATCTTTAACAAAACCACTGTCAGTTTATTTAGAGGCTCAAATGAAACCTCTTTTACAGTTTGTAAGAGCCCACACAAAACATACTAATGAGTTTTTGCAACTCATGAATGATGTTCAAGTACCACATAATTCTTATTTATGTACACCACATGTACAACCTTTGTATTATTTATGTACATTACATGTATAATCTTTGTACACTAGTATCCCCCATGAAGGGGGTTTACTTGCAGTTAAATACTGGCTGATGTACTCACAGATGTATTCTGAAAGTCAGGTTGAATTTTTGTTGAGATTATTGGGTTTGGTACTTGACAATAATGTATTTTATTACAAGACGGATTGCTTTTTATTTTTACAGATTAAAGGCACTGCTATGGGTGCCATGTTTGCCCCCGTACATGCTGATTTGTTTATGGGGTTTTTGGAAATTAAACTGATTTACAATTAAAATAATGCATTTTAAAAAAAATCTTAATATGTGGCACTGGATTTTAGATGACTGCTGGTGCGTTTGGTCAAGCCCTGCAGATGTGGAAAGATTTTGTTGAATATTTGAATTCAAATGATTTTGGATTGGTCTTTTTGGGTAAAAAAGATCTGTTTAACATAGATTTTCTGGATGTTAATGTAACCAAACTCATTGATGAAACCATTGCTACAAGTCTGTACAGAAAGGCATTTACTAAATATTCATTGTTACAGGCCTCTAGTTGTCACCCCAACCATGTAACTAAAAATATACCTACAGTGTAATTTTTGTGGTTAAGGTGTATATGTAGTCCTAACAAATTTTATGAGTCAGAGGCCTTAGAAATGAAAGCCAGATTTGGAAAAAAGGGGGGTACAGTGAAGCACAAGTTAGATATGCATATAACCTAGTTGCAAATCAATCTAGGGATGATTTATTGAAATCTGGTGAATATAGTAATGTTAAGATGAATAATGTTTCATCTATACCAAGATTAATAACTTTTGGTACAAACTCTTTTAAAATTAGAGAGGTGATTAATAAATATTGGTGCAGCCTTTAGACTGATACATTCCTCTGACAGAGTTTGGATCATTATTGCCATGTTGGCAATTGAAGGGGTAAAAATTTAGGTGAATATCTTTCTGGCTATAAAAGGGGTGCTAATGATGGATATAAAATTAAGAAAAATGTGTTAAATGGCAGTACATTCTGTGGCAATTGTGTATAATGAAGGAACATTTCAAAAACAAAATCCTTTACCTCTATCAATGCCTCTAAAGTTTTTGATATTAGACATTTAATTATGTCCAATATTAAATAATAATAATACTATAATAATAAGTGGGTAATATGCATGGCAGTGTGCCAATGTAGGGCCTTCCATGATGGTCAAACGTCAAGGTCTTTGAAACAAAGAATTGCTGTACATTTGAGCGATATCAATTGTAAACACTCTAGAAGTGCCCTATATAAATATCAATTTGAACATGCTGCAGCACACTTTACTTTTGTAGGTGCTGATATAGTAAAGGGTGATTATACAGAGATAGAAATTATTAAAGAGAAAGCCCACAGGCAACTTGGTGGATTCTACAGGCAGCAGTTATGTATAAAAATTGTTTTGTCATTCAGTGAGAGGTTGAGAGTATTCTGTTTAATGAGAGCATTTGGAGAGTATTGTACAGTGAGCACAGAGTCTTAACCTGGTGATGAGCATGTGCAGGACCAGGATTGGTTAAGATATTGTTTAAGCAGTGGTTTAAAGCTATTGAGTTTGTCAGAGTTTTATTTGTGTGGTGATGCTGTTCCAGAGTTTAGCAACATATTAGGAGCAAAGCAAATCTCCTGCAAAATTATTTGACTTATTTGTGAGTAGTAAGACTTTGTTACTAGAAAGGAGGTCCCTTGCTGGACAAGTAGGGCAGTAATAAGTTTTGTAGTGCAGAGCATTTTTCTGGATGATGAATGAGCTTGAGTGCTGTATTTAGTTGTGAATATGTTACGTAGTTGTGCAGTTCAAGCCAGTTTAATTGCTTTATGTTATGACAATGGTAGGTCCTATGAGGGAGTTTGCTGTCAAATTTAGCTATTTTATTGTAGCAAGAGGCAAGTTTCTTTTTTGTGTATTGCTTAAGTTTGTTAGGATAGGAGTGGCATATAAGAAAGATGGCAATAAGAAGGTGGCAGCTAGGGTTTTTCTTGCAGTACCTTTAAGGAATCTATTGATCCTATAAAGTGAGCCTAGTTTCTGGTGTATAGATTTAATGGTGTGCAGTATATGCTGGTCATAGTTGAGATTGTCATCTATTATAACACCTAGAAGCTTACTGTGCATTAAAATTTCAATGACACTATCATTTGCTGACTTTATGGTAAAAGATTACTTTTTGATTTTGGCAACTTTTGGGGTAAAAAAACATTAACTTAGTTTTCTTGAGGTTGAGTAGGAGGTTTAATTCTTTGAGCCAGGTTTCTGCAGAGGAGAAAGGTTTTTAGGTAATGTCTTGGAGCTTATTTATTGTTGAGGCTGCACATATTAATGCTGAGTCATCTGAACCAAACTAGCATGATGAGTGGAGGTATGGAGGTTATTATAAATATATTAAATAGGAGTGGAAACAGGATAGAGCCCCGAGGGACAACTGTAGCTGCTGGTTGAAAGGATGAGTAGGTTTGTTGCCATTTAATGGCGTGTAGGCTCCCAGATAGGTAACTAAGAAGTCATGACAAGGTGTACTGTGAAAGTCCTATTGAGGAGAGTTGAATGAGCAGTTGCTGGTGTGAGACAGTATCAAAAGCCTTTTACAAGTCTAAGAACACGATGGAGACAAGCAGACCATTGTTTCTATGTTGGTTTATTTGTAAATTGTAACAGAGCAGTAGTGGTGCTGTGCTGCGGCCTAAAGCCATGTTGTGTTTCTGACAGCAGGTTATTTGATGTTAGTTACTGCATCAGCTGCACATGGAAACATTTCTCTAATATTTCATTATTTTGGAGAGGAGGGGAGAGAATCGCTATTGGTCTGTAGTTATTAAACTGTGTTGATGTGCCGCCTTTGTGCAGTGGTATGATGTAGTATTTTTTCCACAGTGAAGGGATGCATCTTTCTGCTATAGACCTATTAATTATTATGAACACAGGTAAGGCAATGACTTCTGCAGCCAGTTTTAGGTAGTCTGATGGCAGTTGGTCTATAGCTATAGAAGTAGTTTTTAGTTTAAGGAGCAATTTCATCATGAATGAGGTGGCACTGGACTATGATTGAAGAGCTGTGGGTGGTTTTGGTTGGATGGGAGTAGAGAGAGAGGGCAGACATATTAGTTTATAATCGAGAGAATTTTAATTGTATAAAGGAGGAATTAAACTGTGTGGGAATAGAGTCTGTTGTATTGTCTGTTTTTGGAGAGGAAGTGGTGGTCTTGCCAGGGTGGAGTAGTTTATTTAGTGATGACCAAAAAAGTTTTGGAGTGTTTTGATGTTTGTCTTGTAGGTTGGCATATAATGTTTGCTTGTCCTGTTTGGCAGGAAGTTTTGCAAGGTTTCTAAGATGTCTAATTTGCTGGAAGACATTTTAAATTCTAGTTTTATACCACTTTTTCAGGGGTTTATCCCTTTTTATTATGAGTTTTTTTTTTATTTATTTCTTTGGTTAACCATGGTGTGTGGTTGGACTTTACTCTTTTTCTGTGTACTGGTGCTAGATTATTTAAGGTATGTAAGAATATGTTATTAAAGTGTTCTACAGCAGTATTTAGAGACGTTCTTCGAAGTACATTCCAATTATATTGTTTTAGTGTTTCATTAAAAATGACTTTGATGAAATTGGTTGTATTTCATATTTGATTATAGACAATATGTTTATCTGGGTTATGGTGAGTTATAATGGCAAATGTTGGTACATGGTCACTTACACTATCTGAGAGGCAGCCTACCTTTGTCAGTTTGTCTGGTTTGTTTGTAAGAATCCATTCTAATGTTGAGTGTCTCCCTGAAGTTGCATTGATTCTAGTGGATGTGGTTATTCATTTTTTAAGTTGTATAAGTTTATGGATTCATCGGGGAGTAGTGGAGTTTATGAACTGCAAATCTAAATTTATAAAGTCTCCAGGTATTATAGTTTCATTGTTAATTTGTTGGAATATAGAATACAGGATGTTTTTAGCAGTATACATGTTATTCCCTGGTGGTATATAAATTGCTGTTAAACATATAGTTTTCCTATTGTTGATTTTTAGGAGTGTTATTTGAAGTTCAGCATTGTTAAATTTGGGTGTTTCCTGTGGGAGTAAGGTGATGGTTAGGAAAGTTTTATAGATGATTGATACACTACCTACACGCTTGTTTTGTCCGTCTTGCCTGAGTATATTGTATCCAGGGGTGATCTCATTATCTTTTATTTCTTTTTCTACCCAGGTTTTGGTAGCGATGACTGCATCAGGAGTGTATGTGGCAAGGTAGGTATGTATGTCATGATTTTTGTTGCACATACTTCTTAGGTTCATACATTATAAAGTGAGTTTGGGTTTTATTATTTGTTGAGAGGTATTAGGTACCTGGCTTATTTTGGGGTTGGAAGTGATGGTTTTATGAACAGGGGGACCTGGATTGGGGTGAATATTTCCACTATTTTTTTAACTTGATATTTTACAGAGGTAAGGGTGTGGCCAGTTATATTTTTGTCTTGGTTTGGTATTTGATCATACATTTGGATACTTAGTTTTGAGTTATTTATAGATAAATAAATCAGGTGTGGTTTGTTTGTAGAGATAGTATAGGGTGTTATGGAGAAAGACAGGCTGGGTAGATGTTGATATACTTTGTGAGGATTGGTTGAAGTCCTAAGTATTTGAAGGAGTTGGATTTGATAATTGGTGATGAAGGCAAGTAGAGTGAGGAGGAATAGTAAAACAATCTGAGTTAGGGGCATTTTTTTAAACTTGGGTTTTATCTTTGTTGTAAATCAGGATTAGAAAATGTTAGGAGGATACTGGGTTGGTTGTAAAGATGTAATGTGATAGTTACTGGGGGCAAGGATTAGGACAGTTTGACAGAGAGTCTTGGGTGGTAAACTAGAGTGGGTGTTATTATTGGGAGTAATTCTACCAATTGTTTTTCTTCTGGAGGGAACCAATAGTAGTGGTTTGAGGAATATGTGGGTGGTGCTATGGAAGAATAAATGTGGAGTAAGAGGGGATGGGTAGGAATTGGGGGTAGGGTAGGATAAGGGAGCAGACTGAGCCTGAACATTAGTGAGGGTGAATGAAGCGGGTTGAAAACTTGTGAAAGAGATGGAGAAAAACAATCAGTGACTGAACAGCCAGAAATCTGCTAAGAGGAATAAGTAAAATGAAAAAAATGCTGTTCCTATGTGCTAGTAGGTGAAAGTCTGGATTTGTGTTGCTCTAGGACACAGTTTTAACAGGAGAGTTAGATAACTATCACTTTAACCTGACTAATGGTGATATATAACAGTAATAAATTGCACTTAAATGTTTGAACAACTGCGTAATGCTAAGTAGGTTTCTATTGATGTTGAAATGCAAAGTTCAAAGACTACCCCCTGTCCCCACAGATCTGCAAAGCAAGGAGAACAAGTAAGCCAGAATGCAGGACTGCAGCTCTGGAAAAATACTGGCTCAGAACTGAAAGTGGTTACACAAGCACCTGTGGCAAAGGAGAAATAAAATTAAGGAAGGGAGACATTGTATTGCTAAAAACAATTAATGGCATACAGTTGAAGAAGAAAGTACCAGTGAGACTGCTGTGGTCTAAGAAAATGGAACTATTATACTGGACAATGTTTTTTGTTTTAGGCTGACATAATATTTATAATTCACATAAAAATATATCCCACAGACTAGCGTTCAAACTGCAGACTTCACTTTTACATGCTTATCTATTTGCTTGCAGGGACACTTCTATAGAAAAATAAAAACTCACTAAAGAGACAGTTGAGTACATGGAGTCAATGGTGACTGTGCACAAATACTAGATCAGAGCTGAAAGTGGTTTACCAACTGTCTTAGGCAAGGAGAAATATGAAAGGAAGGGAGGTGAAGGGTGATGTCTTTGAAAGGCATGCAGTTCCACTGAAGACAGACAGAAGGACAGCAGTTCCACTGAAGACAGACAGGAGGATATAAATAATGGGAGTAGCAAGTCTAGAAGAAGTGAAGAAAATATAAGAGAACAAAATAGTTTAAGAGCAGTATGAGTAAATGTCAGTGTCTGTTAGGGACTAGAGAGTAAAGGCTGACCAGAGGGATGTCAGTGGAGGAGGGTTTACAGACTATAAGGCTATTGCTTACAAACTACACTGAGGCACTTGTCTTCAGACTAGTCACAGTGCAGGGTAAAATACATGCAGAAAAAACTGGATGCCTCTAACACTTACTTAAAGCACAAGGGCAAAGGTGGCACAAAGTTTGTCCAAAATAAATGGTGGGTGGATTGAGTGGACTGTTTTTTGGATGAGCCTGCTGTGTGTATGCTTAAGGATGTTTCCAGTGAACTTGCTGAAAAAAAAAAAGAGATGTATTCCAAGTTCAGTAGAAATCCAATTATATTACTATGGGATAAACTATATGAAACAGAATACTGCCACCAGTAAATGTACTGACATTGTAAGTGTTTTTTAATAAATATAGAAATTAATTTCTGTGCTTCACTTGCTGTGATGGGGCCACGTGGCTAAACAACACAACACAAGGAAGCAAACAGTACTATTTTGTAACAGCCTTACATATTAAGGACATGAATCTTTCAAAAAGCAGATTTTTAGCACCAGAACAACAAAGGAGCACTTAGAAATTAAGGATAAGGCA
This sequence comes from Protopterus annectens, assembly GCF_019279795.1. NCBI lineage: Eukaryota > Metazoa > Chordata > Ceratodontiformes > Protopteridae > Protopterus > Protopterus annectens. Next base: position 200,078,729 of record NC_056733.1, read on the forward strand.
GAAAAAAACTTTGCAAAAAATACTGCTATGACAAATATTGGGCATAATAACAAAAACTGCTGACACAAATCAACTAAAATACAAACAATGGTTGCGAGCCATACTTAGTAGAAAGTACATTTACAGGGAGAAATTAGGTTCAACAACTATAACAAAAGACAGCAGCATTCCTTAGTAACCCCGCATCATTCTGTAGTGAAATACAATGTCTCATTTGTGATGTATACATGCAAAGTAAATTATAGCTTATACATCAACGCATCTAGAGTGGCTGGTCTTTCCTACTCCCCATTACCACATCCATCTTCTTCCTCATTCACTTTCCTCCTTACACAACAATCATCATATTCCTTTTGGATTTCTTCATCTTTTTCACCATTGGGCAGCCTTGGTTCTTGACATTAATTCCTTGCAACCTTCCAAGTCATAGCAGAGTAGTGGTAGATGGATTCTAGCCCACATTTTTGAAGATTTTTAACACTTACACCTCCATTTAACATTTTCCAATCTATCTCTATCTACCTCTGGAAATCTGAACCTTTTAATGGCATACCCAAGAAGGATGATCATCACTCCTCATTTGGTGAATTGTTTTAAATAGTAGCTTCTATAGGGGTCAGAGAACATAGGTTCATAGGTGTTTACTAGGCTAATGACCACAAGGGCCTTTTCAAGCCTAGCCATGCATCCCAAATCTCTGACAAGTTCTGATACCCTTGAAAAGTGTAAGCACGACCCTGGGAGATGAATGATTTACAGGTTACCTGCGTCCATTAGAGACATAGGTGCCAAACCAGGGATGAATTTCTGTTTTCCCATCCAACTGTCCAAGTTGCACTTGAATTGGGTTAGGGAGGAACCCTGTTTCATGTGGACGGGGAGCCTGTTCCATACACGGGGTAATCTCTGGGATACATACCCTTCTCTCCAGCAGGTCCTATTTATATCACAGGCAACGTTTAAGTCTTTAGAACAGGTAATTCTGGTGCTGTTTGTTTTGTGGATATGCAGGAGGACCATCAGAGTGGGGTCTGACAATGCCCTGTATACCAAACATAGATATCCTTTCAAAAGTATGTAGGAGACAGAATACAGGGAAAGGGCCTTGAGCCGGTATGCATACGACATTTTACATATGCTCTGTATTCTTTTAGTGCGGAACCTCTGTGGATGTTCCAGTTGTTGGATATGCCTGGTTAGGTACATACCAAAGGGGGCATTGTACTCAATGATAGGCCTGATGAATGCCGAATCCAGTGGAACAATGACTTCCTTGGACTTCGATACCATACCTTTGTTTATATGTTGCGCAACATAGAATGATTTCCTCACCACTGTAGGCACATGATGGTCAAAGGCTAGATTACTATCTATGTGTGTCCCTAAGTCCCTGACTACTTGGTCATCTCTAAGGAGTGTGTTGCCAATATGATAGTAACCAGGGGTGGATGACTTCCCAAAGGATACTATTATGCATTTCTTGGCATTTAGTTTTAGTCCAGGGCTCTGACATCAGTTGTTTGTCTGTGTCAGCCCCTCATGGAGTACATTTGTGTCAGTGTGAGATTCAGTGACCACTCCTAGTTTGCTATCATCTACAAATTTCATCAGCCAGAAACCACTGACATTGGCCTTGACTTCTGAGAAATAAATACAAAAAAGGAACGGTCCAAGGACTGATCCCTGAGGGACTCTACTTGTGACTGGCCTCTTTGTAGAGGTGGATTCCCCAATTCTAACTTCCTGGGTCCTGTCTGTGAGCCAATTGACTATCCATTGGGTGACTTATGGGTTTGTACCTAACCTCTAGAGTTTGTCAACAATGCCTGAGTGATTATTATGTCAAATGCTTTGGCCAGGTCAAGGTAGACAGTGTGAACAATTTTGCCCTCATCCATTGCTTTGGTGACCTTCTCAAATAAATCCACCAAGCTGAGTAGGCATGATCTGCCCTTGATGAAACCAAACTGGGTTGGGTCCAGTGTCTGGAGGTTTATTATATCGCTATTAATCATCTCCATGATAATTCTTTCCATGGCTTTACATATAAGACTAGTGAAACTTATGGGTCTGTAGTTTTCAGGGTCTGTAGATGGCCCACCTTTGTGCAGAGGGATGACTGCTGCCTTTCTCCATTCAAGAGGCATGGAGCCTGTTTGGAGGCAACAGTTAAATAATAATTCTAGGGGCTCTAACAGGTCATGTTTTATGCTATCTAGAAGGCATCCTGAGATATTGTCTGGGCCCACTGATGCAGTGTTCTTGGTCTTAGAGAGAACAATAAGGACCTGTTCCCTAGTGATAGCAGGGGGAGTTATATTTGATGATATTTCCTGAGGGAACTTTGAAATGGAGAGGGGGTAAAGTTGGAGCTTAATTTATCATCCAAGAGGTTTGCTATATCTTCTGGGCCAGTACAGGTGGCTCCATTTACAATGAGCTCTGCACATAATTGTGTATTGCCTTTGAGGTTGTGAGCATAGCTAAAGAATACTTTGTGGTTGTCCTTGGCCAGGGAGGCCAAACTTGCCTCATATTTGGCTTTTGTAGACTTTATTTGTCCTCTGAGTTGTTTGTTTAGTTTGATGAGAGTGCTTTTATCCTGCTGGGTGTTGCACCTCCTAATTTTTGCAATGATTTTCTTCCTTTTGTTATACAACCTATTGATTTTGTGATTCCACCAGGGTAGCTTGCTTTTTGAGCTAGTTCTGTACTTCTTCCTGGTGGGTACAGCGGCCTTTTTGCAGCTATTAACATGCTTGTACAGGGTTTCTGTGAATAGTTCTGCACAGGCAGCTGTGTTCTCAGGGTTTATGGGGGCTTGACATTTTGCCAGGGTTTCACTTAATAGCAGGAGGTTAGCCTTAGAATAGTTCCTGAATATTCCAGACTTAGCTGGTAGTCCAGGTTTTATTTTTACTTCAAAAGAGACCATTTGCAGTCTAACCTTACCAGGGCAAGCATTACAGTAGGGGCTGTGCAACAGTCTCCCATATTAGTGAGGAGCAGATTCAATATGGTTGTACCCCTGGTTGGAGTATTGGTTATCTAGTCTAGGGAGTTTGTGTTTACAAAATCCAGGAACCTCTGTGCATGTACATTTGGTGTTGTATAGTATTCCTAGTTAATAGTGAGGTAAAGTCACCCCTGAATAAGGTATTGGGTTAGATGGTTAGTGTTTCTAACAATTTTAAATACATGGTATGGGTTTCTTGAGTGACAGAGGGGGACCTATAGTTCCAAATAAGTGGTATTGAATTTTGCCTATGGTGATTTGAACATGGAGCAGCTCAAGTGCATTGTCCTGTTTGACCAGCCTTGAAGTATATTTATGTTTGATGTAAATAGAGACACCTCTGGTCTATACTATGATGTCCACAGTTAGTCCTTGCCTGTGAAGTAGCTGGCCTAAATGTGTGGAAAGCATTATAACCTTGTACTGTTGGTGTGCTCTCCATGGCTTTAAACCATGTCTGAGTGACCACACAGACATCAACATTCTCTAGGGTAAAGACAGCTTCTAGGGAGTAGAGTTTTTTGTTTAGACTCATAGCATTGAGCAGTAATACCTTTAGATTTTCTTGGTTTTGATTTGCTATGTTGGAAGTACTTTCAGTTTGGCATTGCCTAAAAAGTCACTAAGGGGGAATACAATGTTTTAGCTAATATTCAAAAGCCTAGAGGGGAGAGGTGCCATGTCTGTTGACCATCTTCTTCCATGCTGAAAAATATTTCACCCGCTTAGAATGACACCAGAAACTAAGCCAATTATTAAAGTTAATCTTCTTTTGTTCATATTGTGGCATCATCCTTAGAGAAGGTAAAATGCTGCTCAATGGTAGGTCCATACCAGCTTGAGACACATATTCTGAGCGCTCCATGATGTCTCTCTTCGTATAGTCTAGAGAGGTACATCTCAGGTCATTTACTCCTACATGGACTATGACTGAGTCATATTGGTAATTGTGGTCCAATGATCTGAATGCATGTTCAGTGTGGCAGATACTAGCCCCTGATAAGCAACTGACCATAACTTTCTCCTTACTCAGCCTGGTGAGAGGGACATCAGTGTGTCTAATGATGGAGTCTCCAGTGACTAGAATGTTTGATTGTGTGGTGGCTTGCCTTATGGGCTTAGAGGCTCGAAGAGATGTAGTACTGTGTGTTGATGTGGGTGTTGTTTTGACAGAGTGCATTTGGGGCTGCTGAGGTATTTGGTATGTGTACTTCATCTAGGAGGTCTCTGTGGTTTAGGAAGGTTACATGTAAGTGCCTCAACATATGTGTGTTGATATGTCTGCTTTGAATTGTGCATGATGGGTGCAGCATGTGTACTATTGACAACCTTAGTGACATTAGGAGTGCTTTTATGTGAGAGCTTTACCTCCAGTGACATTGTGTAAATACATCTCTCACATATCATATCAGTTTGTTTGAGAATTAACTGGTTGTCAGTAAACATGAGACAATTTCTACATTGCTTGAAGATGCCCATATCCACCAACCCAGTAATGGAGACAGTAGAAAAGTTAATATCCATGGCAACAGACCCTTTTTTATTGATTAGACAGCTGGAATGAGAATATTAATCACTGTCATGAGTATCCTGTTTGCAACTATATGGTCAGTGCTTGTCACTGCAAACTAGTCTTGTGTACAACTAGGTATTGGAGAAATTTCAGTTGTGCTTTTACAGAAAATGTGTCACTCAAAGTGTCTGAGTCTGTACAGACCATGGCCAAACACTTCAGGGGAATTTAATACTTAGACCCTGAAAATTTAAGGATGAGGTATTGAGGCAGATATTCTGAAGTTAGAAACAAAACACGTCTCTGATGTTTTAATCTCTTCTGCAATGAGCAGAATGGTTTCTGCAAGGGACATTATACATCCCACCATCCACCCATCTTTCTTTCTTTCTTTACATATGCAGACCAGGATGTTCCAGCTGACCTTAGGAACCATTTTCATTGGAGTCCTTAGGAGAATGACAGATCATAGAAATGGGTAAAGTACCACTCAGCCAGTGGTTTATGATAGCCTCAGCTCTGAGAATATGAAAGATTTTGACATTCAAGGCCACTTTAAAAAAACATTATTAATGTTCTTCTCAAAGGATTTTAGTTTGGAAAAGAAAGTGGACTTCATTTTTTAAATGAAGGACCTTACATCTTAATTACTATGAATTACAGGTCTTTCTTAATTGATGGCATTTGGTTAGTTCTACTTCCTTTCCACTTGAATCAGTAAGTTACACATGCATGTGTATGGGGTGGGATGCAATGGTTTTCAATGTATGTGTTTGACAAGTTGTAATACACTGCTGTGCCCATTATTTATTTAGTTAATCATTTGATCACAGTCAGATATATGAGGTTCACATTGTCAATGGAATGGTTATCACTGGTAGGTATTGAACCATTCTGTGGATGAAAGGGATTGACCTCTGCTGATCGTTGATCACAGTTAACCAGTCATTCATATGGTCAGGCAAGGTTAGTGTTTGCTTGTGTAAAACAAGCTGAAATATATTGCAGTGACCAGTATTTTTTCATTTGTTCACAATCAGACATCTGAGGTGTACACCATCAGTTAAGTGATTATAACTATCTCGTGTCAGAAATGATTTATTTTTCCTGAAAGTAGCTCTGACATGTATTCTGAAGAGAGTGACTTCTACTGGAATTCTATTTAGCATGTACAGTACCATGTAACAAATTATTTATGTAAAATTGTAACCTTGTAAAAAATGACCATGCCATCACAGTTGTAGTTGTGGTAACTAGCACTCTGAGGAATTCTATAAATGGTGACTTTTCAACCAGAGTTGAGGAGCAAATTAAAAATAGTTCTCTAGAGCTGAGGACCAGAAGTCTTCATTTCTAGACAGATCATTACTATGTTTCTGCATAGTAGCTTTTTCCTATTTTCTCCACACAAACTGTGGAAAACTATGGCAAAAAAACAATTTGCATACAGTCTTTTAATACATTTAAGCAGTTGTGATGTTACTCATAGCTGCTTAAATGATTACTGGTGCTAGTATACTTTTGTGCTCAGCACATCTGACTTGTAGGGAGTGATTGACACCTTTTCTATGGTTCCAATTACACGTTCTAACAAGTTGCATTCAGTGGGCAGTGAGCTACTTTGCCCCACCCTGGCTATGGTTTTAGCTGCCCTAATCTAGCCCCTCTCCATTTCAGTTAATTACATCCATTATTTTGCTTTGTGCAGCACCCCTTGCTTTGAAGTAATCAGTTACCACTGATTGATATGCAAGATTTATATAAATCCCAAAATTCAGATCCTGCAACCATGTCCTGTTTGACACCATCACATAATATTAACTCTATCCTTTCAGCAATTTTGCCATTTCAAGGTTATTAGATAAATGTAGCAACAAACTAACACAAACACTAATTTAGCTAATGGAGCTTTTGACTATTCAGACCACTGTATATTAGAGAAACCTTAAAAAGTTGCTAATATAGATTTATATACTGCATTTGTGATTTCAGTTCATCTTCTGGATCAGATGTGTCAGGGCTAGTTAAGTAACTGCATGCATGGCTCAGATTTTGGAATGGCTATGATGCATGGCTCAGAAACATTAACACTGAAGACAGTAGATCTAAGCTTTTAAATGCATCAGTTGCTTAGTATGTACTGTTTGGCCAGTGTGTTGATGACATTATTGTAAAAAGTGAATGAAAAAAAAAAGTTTAACTCTGAGGAACTTTATAATCCACATACTTTACAGTTTCAGTGAAATGTTGTCTCGACAACAAAAAAAATCCTTTTGTAAGAAAGGAATACCTTTCTAATAGTCTTGTTGGCATGGACAGTATAGATGAAGGCAAGCAACTTATGCCTGACATTTAGAAGGAAAAGGCACATACAATCAGAACTGTTCTAGGGGACTGCAAGCTTCTTTCTTCTTTCCCCAAGGAGGTAGCTTCCAACTTCATCTTCCCTCATACCATAAAATAACTACAGTTAATGGTTACTCGAGGCAAATGGGTCAGGGTTATATAATAAAGTTTCTGAATCCAAAATTGTAATTTATTCCAGAAATACCACTGCATCAGGCCCATTAAGCTTTACAGTTAATTAACAAGCTACTTATCAAAGTCATTGCAGTGGGGTACCCTCCCATCAGTAAGTCAAGGCATCTGTCCAGATTATTCCTGATTCCCAGTCTTAAGAGTTATCAAGCCTGAATATATTCTTGAGAAAAAATATTTTAGGATGGTTATTCTAATAACACATTGCTTTTTATAGTGAAGGACTATTGTATGACCCCAGAGGGTGCAGAGGCTACTTATAACACATCCCAATAAGGCCACCTCACAAGAAATACCTCAGACTTCCCATAAAATTATTTTCAGATTAGTTTTCAGCTTTGCCATTTGGCTATCCACAAACCCCAGAGTATTTACCAAATGTTTAATTCCAGCATTTGCACATCTCAGAAAGGAAAGCATAGTCATTTTCTGTATGTTACTTGGATGATATCCTTACAGTAGCAAAGACAAGTGAATTTTAACTATAGCACATAAACTGTTTTCCTGATGCAGTCCTTGAGAATGATGAGCTGTAATAAATCATCCCTGACTCTGTCAACATTAGTAATCTTTACAAGAACAGCCACAGTAAGTTTGAACAAATCTACTCAGAAAAACAGGCAGCCATGCTGGCATATTTGCCTCAACAGTAGTCTGGTAGAGTAAGACATTTCCTAAAAGTCCTTCAATGCATGCCATCCTGAATTTTCCTAGTCTTTATGTTATGCTGTGCACGAGAAAGATGCAATGGCATTTCAAAAATATCTGAAATCAGTTCACAGGTTCTCTGGAGACGCTTCTTCCTCTTTCTTGGTTTATGAAACTGCAGACAGATTTAAGCAACCTAGCCACAGGAATAACCTTAACAGACACCGACAAAGATACAAAGTTTAGCATAAGATATTTCTCTTTAGGCTGGGTGTTGGATTCCAACCTGCTTCAGTGGCACAGAAGGATAACAACAGCAGTGCACAGCTGACCTGAAATTAAACAGTGAAATGGGCACTGGAGAAACTGGCTAGTTGAGATGAGAGCTCAGACACACAGATGAGATGAGGTGGGAGCCAGGTTGACGGCTTCTAGTAGAGGTAGGGTCAGTTGTACAATACAATGGGGTCTGCACATGAGTGAACCAAGCAGGGCACAGCACTGTAACTAGACATCAGTGTTTGCCAGGTAGTTTGTATGCATGAAATGCTAGTAGTTTGAATCCTTGTTTTTTTGGCACATTACTTATCCATGTGTGAACTAGAGATACAATTGCAAAATCCCTCCCATAACCAGTATTTAGTACAGGAAGGGAGCAGCTATTCTCTAGATGTCTGAAAACACTTATTCACAGGGAGGGCAGTAGATCCATGAAATTAATTCTGAATGAGTGGTGGAGAGGAACCCATCAGAGGCATTCAAAAGGGCATAGGACAAATGGAAAAAAAACAAGGATGAAGGTAAGAGTGGAAGAAAAGCAGAATGCTGAAAATATTTTGCAAACTATATTGGCTTATTGCCTTTTTCTACCATCAAGCAAATGTAATGTAAAGTGTCATAAGGCCTGCTGAGTACTTCACCAGCATGGGGACAGTTAGAATCGACCCTTAAATGCAGACTGTCCCATTAGGGAAGTTGAAGCCAGACATTTAGGTCATTAATCCCAATGATGAAGACTGCTCTGGTACAAGAAGAGTAGGGCACATGTGAAGGTGGTGAGATGAGGAAGCTTTCATGGCTGTCTAGATGATGGCTTCTCAAGTTATTTTTTTTGAAAATGGCTGTAAGATGCAGTATTAGAGTGCTTACAGCTGGTAGATATGGCAGGCAAAAAAAAAAAAAATAATAAAAAAAAATGCTTGAGGAGCCTTTCTCAACAATCTGTCAGTTATGAGCAACTGATCTCCATAAGAAATATCTTATTAAATCAACACAAAAGAAATGAAAGCCGCCTTTAGTGCATTAATAATTTTTCAGAAACTTTCTCCGAGATCACTGTCAGCTCAATACAGGCAACTGTAAATTACAGGAACTGAAAGCATAACTGCAAGTGTTTGAAATTTTCTCAGATGATATAAGAATATGAAAAAGCAACGTTTAAAGCAGGAACAGTGCAGCACTAAGAAAATATCAGTCTGGGACAGGAATATTATATAAAAGAACTTGAGCAGGAGGAGTGTTTAAATATTTGGGAACTGATAAATGTGAACAAAGCTCAGTAAGACATATTCTGGAAGACTAAAATTAATACTGAAAACAGTCCTGATATCTAGGAGCAAAGTCAAACTATAAACCAATTTGCTTTTCCTGTTCTAACTTAACAGTTTTGGGGTTATTGAAAGGTCCAAAAAGATATTGGATCAAATGGACAGGAAAACAAGAAAAATGCTCCATGCTTATCAAATAATATATAAAAACAGTGCATACCAAGATTACATACTCCTCGTTCTGAAGAGGTATGGGCCTCCTTGAAACTGATTACATGTACAGATGTGTAAACACAATAAACATTTTAAAACATGAGGAGAACAAGTCTAAGATGACTTCCCTGTTTAGTTTAGCAGAAGCATATTGGTATCAGGCAGGAATGAAAATCAAACCAGGAGTAGGCAAAAATTAGGCAGCAACTGAATGTGCCAAAAAACAAAAGAAAGAATATAAAGAGAAGGATCAGATGAGGAAGCAAGACATGTGGAAAAGGCGTAAATATAGTTGCAAGTACAGAAAACTCAAAAATAATGCAGCAAGACTGTTGCAACGGTGATTGTGCAAACATTATAATATTGAAATAGTTGAGAAACATTGGAAGCATGAGACACAAAACATTACAGAGAATGATGAAGTTTATATCACATGGGCTCACCCTTTACCAACAGTTCAAAAAATTGATATGAGAAAACCAGATATAGTAGTCCATGAAAAGAAGACAAAAGTATAAAAAATTTACAGTTGTGTTTAGATATGCTACCAGTCCATGTAACTCCATATGAATTACTGAATGAGTCAGTTATGGGTACATTGTGGGTGCTTTGAAGAACACTTTTGGCTAACATCAAAGATTGAAACAATACTAATTTCATGAGTTTTAATCATACTTTGACATAGGAATGGGATCCATTCCTGTCATGATACAGGAAACTCAAAAGACTTGGAGAAATTAAACCGAGGTGACAAAAGTCATAAATAAGAAGAAACCAGTTTGCTTTTTCAAACACCTTTATTGAATTATCACTTGTGACATAGACACATTTACATTCATATAACAATAATCAAACTATATTAATATAATAACCATTATACTTCATATATATTGCTATATATCATATAACCTATGCAACACTGCATACATTATTCAATTCCTGCCTTATTTTTTTTAAACAAGAAACATCTTTAGTAAACTATCACTTACTACATAAGCAATCATACATTTACATAAATGATAACAAACCACACCAACACCATCCTAGTTGCAAGCATTTTACATCACAAACCATTCTGACACACTCCCAGTTGCAAACATTATGCATCACTTATAATCTACCCAATCTTTCTCACTCAGGCATTACATAGCTCATTTAAAGTCCTACTACCTTTGAAACCCCATTCCTCCCCTGTATGTATTGTTCCCACAATTCCCATTGTTCCTATGTAGTTTGTTCCTACCCTTTTCTAAAGATCTCAGTTTTAATTGTTTTATCTCTGTTAGTATATTCACTACTTCTAGTATAGTTGGTTTATATTTTGATTTCCATTTTCTAGTAATTGCTTTTTTGGCAGCCACATTATTAGAGACAGCAAGACCTTTCCATGCCTAGGCAATTCTGATTCTGTATCATAGCACAGAAAAATCATCTCTCTCATCAGACCAGTCTGCCCACCCAGCATCTTTGAGAGTGCATCCTGCAGGGAATCCTTAAAGTCCACCAACTCACCAAACTCCCAGGAAAGTATGTTTCCAATTACCTCTTTCTTCCCCTTTACACCTCCAACATTTGCTGTCTCCCTGAGGAAAATTTCTCTGGAGTCTACTTGGGATAGAAAAATATCTATGTAAACATTTCCAGGCAAAAATCCAAAATTTTCTAGATTTTATTGCATATTTGAGTGATATACATGAAGAAACCAATTCTATGCAATCTTGTGAAGAAATTCTATAGATTTGTAAGTGGTTTGTAAGTTGTAACCTATGTCTATCAGCAGTGCAACTACCAGACATATGAATCACTAGCAAATTCCTTAAGCAGGAAGATAACTTAACTCATGAATGGAAACTAGATGCACAGATCTCTTTAGAACATTATACAGAGCTGGGGTCTCAGAAGTGGACCTTTCTTGCCTCCACCTAAACTATAAACTCCAAAATGTTTGCCCCTCATTCCTCACCAGACAGTTTGCCTTCTCTTCTTTTTGAAGTCATACCTTACTATATACTTTTCATATATTTCCTTTGATTCAGATGGGGATGATGAAAGCAAAGGAGGATAAAGGCCAGTTATTGTCATTGCCCAAGTCCTTACACAGCAAGGAAGGGTGTCACATCTCAGTTTTAAGAACTAGACTTGTCAGCTTGAAGGATAGAGTTTTAATTCTTAACATCAATTTCTTCTTTATTCAACTGTCACAATTCTAAACAAAGGCCTAATATAAGATCTATCTGTTGGACATCATTGCAAGGCCTGCATTCTTCCCCAAAGATTCTTAGGCTATCTAAACCATTTGATCCAGTCAAATATGATTTATTCATGCATTAAGGTGAATGTTTTTGACAGTTTTTTCATGTGTAAGAGCAGCAAGTACATTAGTTAAAGTCTTTGGAAAAGTTTCTCTGACTTTTATTTTGGAAATGTTACCCTTGTCTCCTTTCAAATCAGTGGGTACACTAGGTATAAAGTATCACAGCTGGAAAACAATTTTCTATTGGTTGATTCCTAGTGCCAGGAAACTCAGAATTCAAACCCTGATATATAAGCCACCTTATGCAATGAAAAGGTGTCACTAAAAAGTAATCATTCCTTCATATCAAAAGTTGTTTCATTCAATATTTTTAGTCAGTCTCTTCAATCACTAGTCTTTCATCCAAATTATCAGAATGTAGAACACATTTTAACCCCATGTGATAGATTATTGATGCATTATTTGATTAGTGAAGGGAAAAGAATGAATTGCTTTACGTTATTCTTATTTAAGGTGAATCTAATAATTCTGTTTTATATAGCATCTTAAGTCTGCATTGAATAATTTCCCCCTCTTATTTTATAACCTCAAGAAACATCTCATTCAGGCTAGCAATGGAGGGAAATATCCCACATGCTTTGACCCAACAGTCTTTGAATTGTTGTTGTTGCCCAGGATAAGAAAATTGGATTTTTCCCATTCACTAGTCTCCCTGGGGTGTCTGTCAGCTTTGACAATTGGTGACTAAACTTCCCTGGCTTAGACATTCCTTGCACATTTGAATTTGAGATGTCACGTGTCATAATATCATTAGGACATGTATGCAGGTGGCTGGACTTCCACCTAAATTCCCTAGACATCACCTCTGAGCAGATTCCTCTATGTTACTTTACGTTTGAGGTGTCATGCACACTGGTAGCTGGTCTTCTCTGGCTAAACATTACTGTTGCACTGTCTTGTGGTTTCTTCCATGGTGACTTTATCTTTGAGGTATTGTACATAGTCACATGACTGGATCATGCATAGTCCCAGGATCATTCTCTCACAAGACTGCTGCAAGTCTGCTAAGTGCCACAATTAGCAGTTATACAAGTGGCAGCTACCCCCATACCTTTTCTTCCCCAAAAAGAGAGACAAACATAATCAGACTCTCCCTTCTTTCCATCCTTACTGACCCAGGCTTAACCTACCACCTGAATCACTAACAGTGGAACATCTACTCTGCATTTATGTAAGTGGCCTAGATGATTTAAAACAAAATCTTTGTTAGTTTAAGTAATTTCTGGCATCAAGAAATCAAGCCACAATTGCTTTTCATGTTATTGCTGCAACTTTTGCAAAGGCAGACCTGAAGGATGTTGCCTGCTTCAATAGGTAAACTTGTACAGCAGAAAAGAGCTACTTTATCCACCTAGACTACTGTTGTCCTTTACTATCTACTCATCCAATAAGCAATCTTATTTAGCTTATAACCTAATCCCCAAATCTCCCTTATAATGATATGTTTGTCTCGTGCATTGTGCATGTTTTTACTATTTTTTACCAAAATTCTAAAATTTCCCTGAACTGTCCAGACATACACATCAAATTGTGCCTTTTGTTGTTGTACATACCTTCTTTCAAGCATGCTACCCTCAGGGCTGTGCTAATTTGCTCGATGTGCTTGGACATTTCTGACATTCCTCCTTCTTCCCTTTCCTTGGAGATATGGAGGTTCCTTTAATTCTTGTTCATACCATTCAGAACCTTCAGCCCTTCATTACCTTTCATTGACCTGTACCTCTCTGACTACAGAAAATGGAACAGCACCCTTTAATGTAGGTGAGGTTTATCTAATTATCCACAGGTTTATCTAATTATCCACAGTGGGCTAACAATTTTCTGTTTTCTGCTGGCTATTGTTTCATATGAGCTGGTTGTTTACATTTAGATTAACTGGTTTGGTTTTCAAATTGCTTATCTTATTTTCAAATAAAAAGACATGCTATTTTGTTTGCATACATGCCTGGTCCCTAAGGCAAGTATTACATACACCCAATTTCCTTAAGTACTTCCCCAGAGTCTGGAAGCATAGAGATAAAAATCTTTTTCCAGAATTCCTGATTTCATATGAAATGTCCACAAAGTAAGCCAGGATTTCCTGGTTGGCATTATTTCAGCACCACTAACTGCACTTGTTTGTGGCAAACTAGTTTTATAGAACTTCCTCCAATTGATTTCAGTGAACTGTTAATAAGGCAGTGACAAGGCCTTCAGGAGAAATACAAATGTCTGATCATGTAATGTACAAGGTAATGTTTCTCCTGTAATGATGAGGAGGATATCTATTAATCACACTCTGCAGCAAGGGTAAAGTAAGAAAATGCCACCACATTCAATTTACACTTATGGCATTACTCTTGAGGCATCACCATTTTGAAAGCCTTACAAACTGCATAGAATGGTTGAGGTCTCCCTGCGGAATTAAAATAATCCTGGGCCTTTGCAAGTAATAACATACTTCATACAGTAAAGCAAAAGTAACTAATAACTCCCTGGAGTAGTCAGTTAATACAGTTTACAGATAGCTGCCACTCCATTTCAACACTACTTTCCATAAATGTGTTTCCTGACTTCTGGACTAGCTGTACTTCAGCTGTATTTATATGGACCAGGCTGCTGTTTTATTATATTTCACCTGCTATAAGGATCTGTTATTGTTTTATCTCACTGATGTCCATCTGTCACTTACAGTTACACAATATGTGAGCAAAGTACAGCAATATCCATATCATTCTATATTAGTACAATAACTCATGATGAGATAAATGATCTGTAAAATATGCAAGTAAAGACTATTTGAAATACTGGTACTACTTACAATAACACAGAAACACACTGAGACATGGATTATAAGGCATTTATACAGTTATTATGTAAAGCATGTCCCTGCTGCTTAAGACATTTATTTTATTTTATAGTTAGGTGAGCTGGACCTCATTTTCAGTCAAGAACAAGTTACACTAAATATTATAAAAAGAAACTGAAATACGAATTAAACATTTTAAGGGATTGTGATTAAGGCCAAGATTCAAAGATAGGCCAGTTGTAAGAGGTTTGTTTGTGACAAAAGGGCTTGTTAGTGCAATTGCAGAAACCAGCAATTCAGAGACACGTTAGCTGTAATGAGAACAGACATAATTTCAGTGAATTTGCTATTTTTTAAGATGCTCAATGATTGCAGCAAGTGCTACCAGGGCCTTTTCTGCTACCCTTAAAGTAATCGCCTCTGGTGGCTGATGCGCCATGTTAGCACAGGTGAGCCCCTCATTCCTCCACTCACATACACACCTCAAAAAACACACAGACAGGCACAGCATCATACCTCTTATCTGTCGTTGAGTTTACAGAACCTTCCTGATGTTGCCTCATAGTGTTGAACAGTTCCTTAGAAATCACAATACTTACAGTCAGGCAATAGTGCCAGACATTAGAGTTTTGTTATTTTTAATTGCTCAGAAAATGCATGATGATGTAAGACTTGTTGCTCTTTTAACTTTTGAAGTGGATTACAGTAATATTTAGAAAGACTCCCTGGTGCTGTCTATTGTTTACCTCTGATATTGTCCAGAGGCCTTGAGGAATTCCAGGTGCTGTAGGAGGGTGGCCGCAGTGGTGCAGCGCTTAGTGTTGCCACCTCACAGCAAGAGGTTTTCCGGTTCGATCCTCGGCTGGGGTGCCTTCTGTGTGGAGTCTGCATGTCCTCCCTGTGGTCATGTGGGTTTCCTCCAGGTGCTCTGGTTTCCTCCCACATCCCAATGACATGCTGTAGGTGGATTGGACACTCTAAATTGGCCCTAGGTGTGAGTGTGTGTGTGCCTTCTGTGGAAGGTTGGGTGCTGGGCTGGCAACTCGACACTGTAAAACTCCACTGCCAACCATGAGCTGACAGGTGATCCACTGTGGTGACCCCTAACTGGGAGAAGAAGAAGAAAATTGTCCAGAGGCCTTGAGCATGGTCTCTGTCTCTCATGGATCATTGCATTCAATGAATAGTGCCAAACATCAGAGTTTCATACATTTATGCTGTCTGTGTCTGAGGAGTTTATGTTAAGGCCGTAAAACACACACACACACACACACACACACACACACACACAGATATATATATATATATATATATATATATATATATATATATATATATACAATAACTGGGTATCTTAGAACAGTCACCGGTCTGGCTGTTACCACTCAGAGTAGAAACATTCTTAACTGAACCTTGAGGCAGCTCTTGCTGTAGACTTGAATTAACAAGAATGGATTCTGGACTGCATATAACTGACTACAGCAAGTCCTCTTCTAAACTTTGATCTGTTTTCATTGCCATTTTATGTGGTGTAAGTCTGGTGGTTTGCGAATGTGCCTTCTGCTTCTTCTGTATGTTACCTCCTTGGTCAATGAAAACCAGAATGACTAATACTATTGTAGCTTGTGTAGACATTTTGAGACCAATATCAGAACCCTGATTAATTCTGACTCTTTCCCCTGCTTTTAAAAAGAAGAGATCAATGGTAGTTTTATTACAGAAAAAAAATGTTCCTGTTTCATGCTCTACAACATATCAAGTGCTGATTGTTCACTGTCAGGAATTAGTATTGGAAATAAAATAGGAATGTTTGATCTTAGCTTTGTACTAATGAGAAATTGTGCTGGTAAAAGCCCTGAAGATTGCAATGATATGTCCCTGTATTTCGAAAACTGACAGGTAGCAATCTGCCTCATGAGCATATTCAGATTTATTCAGTATATACCTAACTATTTGAATTACAGTTTCCAGAGCAGTAATTAGGTTGACTGGTGCCTTGGGCAGTACCTAGACTTAAAATAGTCTTCTGAAGTTGGTGATCACACTCTTGTCCCATCAGCAGCTGTCAATCTCCTCCCCTAATAGCTTGGTACTACTATAGTTATGTCTCTCATCCTTTCTGTCTGTCTGACTGAGAGTATTGTAGACTTTATTTATGGGTAAACTCCCACTGCTTTGCAAAGTCTAAGAATTCCTGACTCAAGAACTGTGGTCCAGTGTTAGATGCAACTTGTTCTAGTATCCCATGCCTTGAAAATTGTAACCTTCAGAACTGTAATCACTGACTTGGTAAGCAGACCTCTGAACTGCGCTACTTCTATATAATTCATGTAGCAATCCCACAAAGCAAAACATATAAATTCTTGCCGTGAAATAAGTCAGTACCCAGCTTCAGATAAGAAAATGAAAGAATTTCAAATGGTATGACTTTCCTCTTTTGGTGCTGGTTTTTGAGCATACCAGAACCTTCAAGTGCTCTATCCACTGTTCTTTCTGCTCAGACATATTCACCCAGTGCATGACACTGTGTGTTCTTTCCTTGAACTTTGTCCAACATAAGTGTAATTCATGTAGATAGGTAACATTTGGTTATGTGGATAAGTAGGGGCAACTGCATTACCAATCTCAAATACCAGTCCATGTACATTTAATATATATTCTCTAAATGGAAAACATAATCTAATAAATGAATATTAAGGCTTGGTTCATTCTTGAAACCCATAATCTGGAGTCCATAATATCAAAAGACTAAATTGCTTAAGAACAAATATTGGCCTCCTCCACCCGAAGGATGCATTATCACTCATTCTTAGGAGCATACATGTAGGAGGATTCTGTATTTCTAGAGTTTTAGATGCTGTGATCTTCAACATTTTGCTTTTTAGATATTATGGTCTCAAGATTATTTGCTTCAGAGTTGTGGGCTTCAAGATTGTGATAGTAAACCCTGTCATGATATGTTACATCATTTGTAAATCTAAGCAATCTCTATTGAATGATTTTACATGTCACAGCTTTTTATTTATATTGATAAGTGTAACACAATCTACCCACTTCCATATTCTTCTCTAAGAGATCCATTTGCATATGCTTCCCTGGCTCATTCTGCCCATACCAATCATATACATGTAGTGACAATAACATTTGTTTGCAAATTTGCTGGAGTGCTATAAAATGACTTCATAAATATATTTCAAAGTGTTTCTGCAATAAAACCTTTTCCATGAATGTAATCATGGGGCTTTTGACATCCAAATGCCATTACCAGCTTTCTTTCTCAGTTTGTGCATATGGTATCTGAGGGTCTGTCAATGTCCTAGATGAATAGACAATAGATTCATAGATGGTGTCATAGTTACAGGATAATTGCGGGGGCGGTGAGTACCACCAGGGCTCCTGCTTCAGGCTCCAAGCACCCTGGGCATCTAGGTATAACCCATTCCTATGACAGTGGCACACCTGTCAAAGACCAATGCAAATGTCCAAAGGAAAGCTCTGGGAGGACAAAATCCTCTTGCAGAGCAGAACAATGCAGCTTAGAGGGCTATTTAAGTGTGTCTACGTGTAACACTGTGGCATATCCTAGAATTATGGCATCATGTCAGATTTGCATGACAATTACTAAAGGTACAACGTTCAGGATAGGTGAGCTGAGAGCAACACACACAGGATCTTTTTGCCCTTTAAGAATTTATTCAAGAATGGCTTAACCCCTAAGGTAACACAAGCCACACACCCCTAGCTACTACCTTAAAGCTATACAACTCTGTTTATATACATTGTATGTGACAGCATATTGTACTTACCAAATGAGGTGACACATAATTTTGTATAGTAGAAGCAGCAGGAGTCCACATACTGGAAATTGTGGAACTTCCAATTTTATGCAGTGAAATGGGGATGACCTCTGATGAAATGCTACCCTCCAGCTGCCCCTGATTTTCAGAGACGTCCCTGATGTTGACTCAAATTTTAGCAATGCCCCTTTTAATCTCTCAAAAAAATAGTGACTTTTGGAGACAAGGTGGTAAATAACACTTAATTAGTAAGTTTATCTATTTATTTTATTTTATTTCACCTTTAGTAACCAGGAAAGTTTGACCGAGCCAATGGCCAACTTTCATTGGAGACTCAGGGAGAAAAGCCCCACATCAGATTAAAAAACATTTAAGCTATAAATAATGTTTTATTTCAGAAAACATATATTAATTTAAATGATCTTATTCAGTCAATGTCTCATTTTAATAGTACTAAAATTTTAAAAGTGTCCCTCATTACTTCTGGATTTGTGCCTGATTCTGTAGAGATCTGTGTCTGATTCACTGAGAGCTATGCAAAGTACATTTTGAAGATGGCCAGCATAGCACTTCAGAGTACAGGGGTTCAGTTCATTGCCTTAGAACTCTTAACCATGAGAAAATGGTCTACTGAGTTAAAGCACTTGACAGATCAATGTAGACTGGACCTGTGAAAGGGCCTTCTTCCATGATGCAGTGTTTGTGCTACACTTTCTTTCCCCTAAAATCATGTTTCTGGCTTGAAAGCTGGTCATAGTCTTCAATATTTGCCTTTAGTTGCATAGCGATTTATTTTCAAGTATTTTGGCTAACAGTGATAGATGAGCAATTGATCTGTAGTTTGGCAAAGACATAGTTTTAAGAATGGGTATGATGTTTGCAATTTTCCACAGATGAAGGAATGCACATGCAGTGAATGAGGTGTTTATAATATGCTTTAATGGGATAACCCTAAAAGTGTCACATGTCTTAAGAAATTAAGAATCCAGACCATGTGAACTTGCCTGGCCAGTGGGAGTTTGTGAAGCTAGTGCTATAGAGTATTGTATAAAGATTTTATCGAGCTTCTGTGGCTCATAGGTGCATAGCCATTCACCTTATGATTGCATCTCTGATAACGTCTGACTCTTTCTCCAAGGTTCTTTCTCACCTTTTCTGTCTTCAGAAATCTTTGAGTTGCCGAGCGGGGATTGTTGATGACAGGTAATGCTGGTTATGGAAGTGTGATCTGATTGACCTGGCATTCCTTAACACTAATTTGTTATCAGACAGTCCTGGTCATGGCCTGAGTGTTGTGAGCTGTTTTTTTTTACTTTATTGGCTATGCTTTTAGAAAGGCAGAAGTTTGCTTAAGTTCATTGGTACCCCAAAGTGCTCATGCACAACTGATGCTGTCTTTTTATTAATTACAGGATAATGACAATCTTTCAAAGGTAACAGTTTATTTGTTTACAGGAAAGTCTGACTGGGTGGAAGCCCTTTTTCAGCAGAGACCTTGTTTTTTTAGGAAATACAATTATACTTAATCGCAGTCAGCATAAGAAACCACCTGATCGGTCTGTGCTTACTAGAGCATATCAGAGATGAAATTAATTTATTGTCATGAAAAGTTCTGTAAGAGATGGTTATACTTTGCCAGTGTTAACGTTTTGGCAGAATATGTTACAATAACAGTGCAGTGATCACTAAATAAGTGTCAGTCAATGCAGGTAATATGCACTTGGTATGATGATGTAGCTGAAATAGAACCAGTCTCCTAGAAGGTGGTCTTAGTCAAATTGATTTTGGGACTAGCTGTTTGAAACCATACCTATATAAAGTTGAGTATGGGAGGAAATTGCTCCTATGTAATGATTTCTTTCAAAGCTACTTTCAGTGTCAGAAGTGATGGGCAGATAAAGAGAATTCCTGGCTTAAGAAAAATAGCTATGCAGCATTTATTTACATGTAAGCCAGTGTGCCTCCTACTCAGAAATGTTTGGAGAGATTCAGACAAGAGCATTATTGAATATTTTCTTAAGCAACAAAAGTATGCCACCTTCTAATCTTATATCTGTCAAGTTATCTATCTACCTATCTGTTTGCCTGTCTATCCGTCTACTCACCTATCCTTTGGTCTCTAATGTACGCCAGCCATCAACCATATTTCATGGTCCATTCTTTGTGCATGAGGCAAAAGCTATTCATAACCAATTAACTTCCCACCAGGTGAGAGATAATCAGAGGCTGACACCTAGGCATCTATCAGCACCTTTTGTTTTAAGGCCCTAACCCTATCTCCTGATGACTGATGTAAGCACCTCTGTCATTGCAGAGGTCTACTAGGCCCTCCCCCAGTATGTGTATGCCTCCACAGACATGCTATAGACGGTTATCATTACTATCTTGGTAGATCCTAGCCCATGTCACCAGTCCTAACTGTGTATATCTCCTGACATGCCACTGCTTCAACAGTGAGAAGCAGCTGATTAGAACTGCCACTCCATTCCTACATGATGGTCAAGCTGGCATCAACTGCCCACTCCTATCTATCCTACCTGGATTTTCTAGTGTCTGAACCTCTATTAGCCCTTGTTTCATCTGGGTAATAGACAAGACTTCCTCCCTCTGTAGTACAGAGACAGGGCTCCTTCCAAATCTTTTTCCTGGTCATTGGCTTTGGTAAAAATGGTGCTGTTATTGTATAGACTGCATTATGACATCCCTAGAATTTGACACCAACATTTTGTGACTCCCAGCACAGCAGAACTTTGGAGACAGAGCCCAGCTTCCCAGTAACAGTCCCTATTTCCAGTACTCTGAGATTTGCAAGTATAAATGAGGTAGCAGATAATGAGGTAGCAGAATGCACTCGGATGATTAACCTCTGATGATATAGTAATCAGGTTAGGGTGTAGAATGAGGTAGCAGAATGCACTCGGATGATTAACCTCTGATGATATAGTAATCAGGTTAGGGTGTAGAATGAGGTAGCAGAATACACTTGGATGATATTAATGCAGATAATGCTGTGTGAAAAACATAAGGCTGTGCCTAACTAGATTCATATTATATATGCCTAACATGTAATGAGCAAGATAGGAGGAGGTGATATGCGATTGAAGATGTTATCCGATATCAATTAGAACAGAAATGAGATTGGTACTGCAGCTATAATTACTTTCCCTGGAGTGGGAAAGATTGTGTGTGACACTACATCCATCCATGCAATGATAATCTTGGGTTTAGTTTCATGAAATTAAGTCAAACTAAATAGGTATCGTGCTATAGTAATAGCCACTAGGAAGCTATGGATAGTTGGCAGTCTAAATCCATGCACTATATTAATGTGAGCAAGGAATTAGGAAACCCATTGAGCTAGCAGGTATAATATTTTAACACATTACATTTCCTAGAGCAATGAGCCCTGACTGTATTTACTTAATTATGCCATTTGTGCTAGATATGCTATAGTCAGAACCATTCAAGTTACTGTAAAGTAAACAGAGTCAAGTACTCACTAAGACATTTAACATTGTAAGAGGTAGAGAAGTAAAAAGACAAAATATATGAGCGTACCTCTGCAACAGTATATAACCCAGTTTTTCCTAGATCAAACTTGGATTTAGGAGTACAATTACTCACGAGTACTTAATGTACCACATGATAGCAGGAGTTACAATGAAATGTAATGTCCTAAAGCAATTTTATATATATATATATAAATATACACACACACACACATAATCTGATAGTTATAATAACAGTGTACATATTGCCCAGCATTCAGCAACAGTCCAGTTTCACACTGATTATGCAGGGCATCCTGGAAGCTAGGAATTAAGATGGTTGTGTATGTTGCACTTTTTGCAGTTATGAATACTAAAATAGTCACATTTCATTCTTGTGTATTTTGGCCATCTCCTATATTATCATCCTTTTTTTTTGTATCAAGAGTTAAGTTACTAAACTATCCAGTTTACTCATACCCAGTCATCTGCACCAGTCATTGTGGAATCAGCTTTTGCCCCTTCTGTAACTAGCCTGATTGTACTACGCATTTTGAGACAGAGTACCAACTGTTTCATGCTTACCAAAAACTCTTTACTACTACCTCACAAGATTCAGTATGTGAGAGGTTTTAAGTATTTACTGATCTTGGAGGTCACCTTCCCAACACACACACCAGGGTTGGGAGGGTGGCCTAATGGTTAAGGTGATTTCCTTGCAAACACAAGGTGCAGGGTTTGAGTCTCATAAGGGACAATTGGCTAGGCTTGAAATGGCTTGCAAGGGCAGTTAGCTTAGTACTAATCTATGAACACACACACACAGACACACACGCCAATGCATGCACACACAAAGCACCTCCATTAAATCAACTTCCGTTGAAGTTGAGATCATTGCCTAAACCTCCCAGGCTAAGAAATAAGAAACATCAGCCATATCTTTACCCAGTAACACTCACCTTCACCTTGCACACCTGCAGACAGTACACATACCTGTAAGAGTCATAAAGATAAAGCACTTAAGGTCCACTGAGACTGCATCCACACATGGCAATATTTTAGTAATTAGTGATTCTATTATCAGGCATATGGACAGCACCCTCAACAGGCGGGATAAGAAAAGAATGACAGATGTATTTTTGGAGCAAAGATTTGAGATGTAGCAAGGGCACTTAGAACTCTACATCCTGATAAATATAATTATGACCTGATAATGGCCCATGCTAGGGTGAATGACCTTAGGTACTCTACTCAGTACTCAAATCGATATTCAGGAGGATATGATCGAGCTTGCTATGATTATGTCCAAAGACATAGAAAACATTGGTCTTGCATTGCATTTTGCCATCACCCAGAATTATGTTGAGATTCAATGTCAAGATAATTGGCTATGTAGCTGGTGCCATTCTAGGGGATCTAGTATGTGTCAGCTTGGAATGAGATGGCTGGCAAGCTTTCCTACTTTTCCAGGGATGTCTGCTCCTCTCTTAACAAGGCTTTCAATTTATGGCTAAAGATTTCACTGCTTCCATAGTGCTTTTGTAGGCAGAGTCAATCTGCACTCACTGCCAGGAGTCTAAACAGAAATATCCAAACTTGAGGCTCTCCTGCAACTTGAACACACACATATATATATAAGCATAGCTTCAGAGGCATGGTTTAAAAACAATGAAAGCACTACCTCTATTTCTGGGTTTAGTGCCTATCCAAACTTCAGATGTATTGACAATTGTGATGGTGTATCAATATTTGTCAAGGATATTCAGCTTACAACAGGTTCCATGTGACACCACATTTGAGATTTTAGATGTCCAGATCATCCTAAACAAGATTAACTACCACTTCATAGCTAGGTGTAGAATACCTTCTATATCCTCTTCTAAACATGATGGCTTTCTTAATACCATAGCTGAAATTCCCATTAAACCTGACACCTTTCTACTGAGGGACTTATGAATAAACAGTCTGACCTACATTGACCATGGTCAGCATGCCCAACATATCCATGATGTTATAAATGCTAATGCTTTGTATAGTTAGTTAACCATCCTACTAGGGGCTACAATACCCTTGAGCTGATCCTCATAAATGGCCACTTCCTGCCCACCTTCATATGTATCATCTTTGCTTGCTAAATCAGACCATAAGCCATTTTCCTTTAAAACTTGTGGGACTTCCACTGCAAATATCTCTATGTTTAGGGATGTCTCAAAAGCAAAGCTTCTTCAGTTACTTGATGACCAAATAAATTCTGCTGTGATCTTTATCCAACAGATCTCATTGCTAAATATGTTTCCTTTATCTCTGACTTCTACTCTGATTTAAAGAGTTGTATTGGTAAGGCAGTACTTTTCTCTACCAAATATACTCAAAAATTTAAAAACAATCCCCATAGTGGAATACCCATGTAAATAAATTACATAAAAGATAAACAAATTAATTAATGCTTATAAGAAGTCTGATTCTCCTTACCTTAGCAAACTATTAAAAGCTGAAGGGAACCATTAGAATGTCAGAGCTGAATCTGACATTAAAATAGTCGATTAAATCAAAAATAATTATAAATCTTTCTTTAACTATGTGTGGAAGTTAAGAACTAACTCCCACTAATACTGTCCATTCTGACCCAAAATAAATAGCTAATATCTTATCTGACAACTTTAATGCAATGTTACCCAGTCTACAGCTATCACTGTTCCACCGATTCCACAGTTATTTTTGAGTATCTTTCCTCTTAAAACAACCAGACTTGATATTTCTTAGATGAAGACTCTCATTCCAAAGGGCTTGGTTGCTCCAGTGCAAAGTACCTCTCCACAAGATTTATTAGGTCTTCTTTGGTTTTGAAAAAGTATGATTCATCTGTTACTGGACTGCTCTAGGTAACTTTTGTAGAAAGGTTTCAATAAATAACAGCCCCACTATTCTTTGATTGCAGCCACCTTCAGGATAATTGTAGAATGTGATATGGCACTTTACAATGACACTCACTAGATCAATAAAGATCATTTTTTGAAATTTGATTAATAAAAACATAGCAGGGATTGATTATAGAATATAGGCAAAGAGTAGGGGATAGGAGAAGGCTGCATGAAAGACCAGCTATGGTAGAGCTTTTAGATGATTCCAGAACAGAATCAACTATTAAAAAATGTATAATTAGTAAGGTATTTAAAATATTAGGATAACTATAAGAATTAATCAGAGGTTAAAAAGGTCTGCAAATGCGTCGTGTTCTTGGTCTTTTTATTCAGCTTGAAGTTTCAAAGTGTCAAACTTTGAAATTAGCCCTGTGACTTGTTCTGATCATTTTGTTATTAGTTTCAATATGATGTTCCAAACTTTTTGTTCCTCTGAAGTATCTTTAGTTTCATATTGAAAGACTTCTGCAGTTTCTACTGACTCCTTTATCTCTGTTATTCATTCATATTCTAGTGCTTTATCTGATGATCTCGAAGAACTTGTTATTACATATAGTACATTGTTAACATCAGGTCAGTTGTGAATAGTAAACATGGTTCCATGTGAACCGTGGTTAAATTCATCTCTTATTTTTTTACGAAGGAGTGGTCACACACTGAAACACAGGTGGCACCGCACTGATGCTTCAGAGGGCAATCTGCTCTTGATAACCATTTTGCTTGCTATCATTCTGAAATCCGAATTGCTAAGACATTTTGCTTTTCTAAACAAGTTGCTCAAGCTGCATATCATCCATCTGCTTTCTTTTCAAAATGGTGGATCACCTTTCCAACCCTAGCTGTCTATCTTTTTCTGTTGAAAAATGTGAACTGGCTGCTCACTACTGTTATACTAAATGTTCTTCTATTTGAGCCTCTGGAGTGGGTTCTATTTCTTCTTTTCTTCTTATATTGGTCAAAGGGAGGATTTTTCCTCTTATATCTGAGAAGAGTTTGCCATTCCTGACACTGAAGACCTGAAGAACATTGTCGCTCATCTAGTCAGGATGAAGTAGACGAACATTGTGGGTTCTGTTCAAGCAGCTTTATTATGTACATACACATCAGAAATGAGGCTAAGTAACTTTAACTTATAAACAAACTAGTTATCATACACATAGATGTTCATACTCTGGCTGCACTCTCAAAATGGCACTGAAGCTAGCACATGCTTGCTATTTTTATACACACATGCTTTCCTTGGAAATGCTTCTTAAAGGTACAACACAGCTCACTATTCAACATCCTCCCTCTTTGAGAAATGAGTCATGCATTATTGACGACATTGTTTGACATGCTATTGATACAAGTGATTCTTTATCATGCAATTATACAGAGCTAGATACCTATATACAATTATGTCCAGGTTGCTGTGTATTTCACACTAGGTCTGGAAGTACGACCAAATCATGTGACATAAAATTAGAATTAGGTCTAGCAACTGGGATTGTCTCTGCTGAATGTTCAACTTTAGGGACATCAGGAACATCATCAGAGATGGAAGTAGGAGTCAAGACACGTTCTGCAACAGGAACATTGTCTGGATTGCTCTGAGCTCTACAGTCTGTATCATAGTAATAATGCTGTGATATCAGTTCTGATACAGGAAGAAGGTGTCTGCAATTTCTCCTGTACTCCACACCCTCTGATTTCACAAAGTAGGATCTCAGCTCTGCACATATACTTGTTACTTGACCAATCCGGTCAAAATCTTTCGCCGTTTGTATCCTCACTGTCTCTCCTTCTTTCAATGGATGAAGAAATCTGATCAATTTGTCATAGCTGGACTTCTGGAAAGAACACTTTCTGAATAATTGGGCTTTGATTGCTCTGTTGTTCTTAGTTTAGGCGTCAACAAACTGGAACTGATAGACAATGTTGTTCTGGTTTGCTTAGATAGAAATCTCTGAGCAGGTGAGCCAAGTATATTGTCACGAGGTATGTTTGTGAGACTGAGTAAATTCAAAAAGACATTGGTATTGTCACACTTTTACTTCTCTAGTAATTGCTTTCCACTCTGTACTGCATGTCCAGCTAGTCCACTTGACTGCAGATATTCTGGACTACTAGTGACATGTACAAAGTCCCATTCTCTCGCAGATTTCTGAAACAACTGACTGGTAAATTGGGTACCATTGTTAGAGATAAGCTTCTGTGGACTTCCATGGACTGAGAAATGACATTTCAGCTTGGTAATATCAATAGTGGAAGTTAGGTTAGGTAGTAAATCGATCTCAAACCAGTTCGAATAAGAGTCTATCAATACTAAGTAATGCTGATTGCTCCACTTGAATATATTAGTGGCTACTGTAGACCAAGGAAGTTTAAGAATTCGACTTAGTTGAAGTGGTTCTTTTTGCAAATGTGGTTTAGTACTATTGCATACTGAACAAGAAGAAAGTACTTTATCAATGTTGTTTGCTCGATAAGGCCAAAATACTAGTCCTTTCACCCTTTTTTTGGTAGCTTCAGAACCTGAGTGACCACGATGCAGAATCTGGATATATTCTTGTTGTAAGGAAGCAGGAAGAACAATTTTAGAACCTTTGAAAATAATGCCATCTTCCATCAAAATCTCATCACTGTAAGGGAAATGAGTTTTTACTTCAGGTGGTACACTAGAATGCTTTGACGGCCATCCATCATTAATGTAGTGGTTGAGCTTCTGCAAAATTGGATCAGTGTTTGTATGATATCTTAGCTCATCAAGTCTTGTGGTAGAAAAATTATACACTTCCATGACATCAAAGTCAAAATTCTCTGCATCAAGTTCTATTGTATTTCTGGGCGATCTGGATAGGGTATCATCCAGATAATAAAGTTTGCCTTTTGTATAGACCATTTTGAAGTTGTACTTTTGCAATTTGAGCATCATTCTTTGTAATCTTGCTGAAGCTGAATGCATAGGCTTCTTTAAAATAGTAACCAGAATTTGGTGATCAGTTTCAATCTGAATAGCTCAACCATAGCTATAATCATGAAACTTGGAACATGCAAATGCTATTGCCAAATTGTTTCTCGATTTGAGCATATTGCATTTCAGTTTGGGTAAGTGTTCTAGATACATAGGCTACTGGTCTGCCTTCTTGAAGAATAACTGCATCAAGACCAAATTTTGAAGCATCACAGGGAAGAGTTACTGGTTTATTGACATCATAGTATGTTAATATAAGTGGGGTGGCAATTTTCTGCTTAAGGTCTTCAAATGCTTTCTGGTGCTGTTCTAACCAAGACCATGTAACATTTTTGCATGTTAGCTCTCTCAAAGCTGCTGTCAATTCACTAAAGTCTGGTATAAACTTGCCTAAATAGTTGACCATACCAAGAAAACATTGTAGAACCTGAACATAGTCTGCTGCTGGCATCTCAAGAGTGGCTGCTTGCTTGGACAGGTCTGGTCTCAAGCCAATGCCAGTAAACATATGACCTACATATGTAATTTCTGGTAGTCAAAATTTGCACTTTAGAGGATTGAGCTTTCAGATCACTTCACGTGCTCTGTTTAGAACCCTCTTAAGATTTCTGTCATGCTCTGCTTCACCATTGCATCCGACCAATAAATCATCTACTATTATGGCACAAGGATAACCTGAAAAAATTTGCTCCATTGCATGCTGAAAGACTTCAGCTGCAGAATCTATTGCAAATGGCATCCTGAGGAATCTATATCTTCCAAATGGGGTACTGAATGCAGTCAGCAATGAAGATTTGCGATCAAGCATCACTTGCCAAAATTACAAAAACAGTGGCACTCAGTATTAGAGCAGCGACCTGGTCAACTATACACATAGGATGATGCAGTCTCTTTAATGCTTTGTTCAAATATCTTGGGTCAATAAATATTCTGATTTCATCTGAACCTTTTTTATGAGCGGCTACCATGAATGACACTCATTCAGTAGGTTCTCTAATTGGACAAATTACACTTTGCTGCACCATTTTATCCAACTGTGCTTTGACCTTATTCTGCATAGCTATTGGAACTTTTCTTGCTGGTCTGACCTCTGGGTCTAACTTCATAGAATACACAACTGGAGGTTTGCCCAACTTGTCATAGAAAACATCTTCATACTCTGAAAAAATAGCGTTAGTGAAGCTGGAACTGGGACATGTACTTATTTGATGAACTTCTTTGGTAAAAGAAAGCAGATTCATTCTCAAACTATCCCTGAGATCTAATAATGACTGCACATGTCTTCAAACTACATAGAATAATAAGTTATAACAGTTCTTGGCCACATAATATGAAAGCACTACTGAGCCTTTGGTTTGAATTTCTTCACCTCCATAAGCAACAAATTTCGCAAAACTGGTCACATTTAGTTGCTCACCAGCTCTCACCTTAACAAATGTGTCTGCTGACATAACATTACACTTTGAACCAGTGTCTACTTTGAGTTCAGTACATTTACCATTGATCTGGACAGTACAAAATACTTAATTCTTTGCTAATAAATCTACTGCATCAATCTTTTCACCAATTACTGATACACCATGCACATAGAAAGTAGACTGCAACCCTACTTGATCCATTTGCTTTTTCAAATTAACTTGATTTTAAAAATTTTGAAAATGGTTAAATTTTTTATACTTGTGGCATTGCTGACCAAATGCTAAGCACTCTTCTCTTTTAGACTCATGGTTTGCACCACAACTGTGACAGATAACAATAAAGCCTGATTTGGGTTTTGCTGATTCACCCTTGTACTGTTCTGAGCATGCCATTTTTACTGAGCAGTCTTGGAACTTGCTAGAAGACTACGAGACCTCCCAGGAAAACTCTCAGAGGCTGCAGGTGCCATGTGCTTAGGCCTGCTTCTGTTAGCCACATGTTGCATGCTGTCTGCATTTACTCTGCAGCCTGCTGAAATCATGCTCTTATCACTTGCAAGCATATTTGTGTGCCTTTCTGTAACTTCATGGATTTGACAAATCTCAATAGCTTTGCTCAGTGTTAAATCACTGTCATGAAGTAAAATCTTTCTCACTGCAGCACTATTAATACCACACACAAGCCTGTCCTTTATTAACTCATCTTCTAAGTCACCAAACTTACAGTTTTAGCTTTGCTTCTCAGGTCAGTAATATAAGCTGCAAAAGTTCCTCCTTGCTTTTGATCTCTTATGTAAAACAAATGCCTCTCTAATGTAACATTAGGCTGGGTTTTACACATTTCTCTAAATTTGCGCTTCAAACACTCGGGGTCTTCCCTTGATTCAACCTGTACAACAATATGATGATTTTCCCCTTCACCTTCATATACTACTGGTGCATATACAAATGAACGCTCGCTTTCAGTAGCCTCTGACCCAGCTAGGTTTAGCAAAATGATTGCCCTGGTGCATTTGTCAGAATAAGCTGCTTGTATGAATATATCGTCCTCTTGCTCAAATATTCTCCAGTTCTCTGCAAAATTCTGATCAAATATAAGTGGTGATGGTTTTCAAAATCCATCTGCCATGCCAACAAATTATAATAAACACAATGCAGCCCAAGTCCACTTATGACTATACAAACATGCATACATATACATTTGCCAGAAATTTATGCCAGTACTTGTAACTATGTCTAAAAACACAACAAGCCTCTGAATAACTGAACTTTATGAAATAAGTTTCCTGGGTACTATAATACTCTTGAAATCACCGTACTGTAAAAAGTCACTTCTCATCAGTCTAAGAAACATTTCAAATAACTGCACTGTGTGAATAAACTGGGCAAAAGAAACTCAGAGAAATAAACATTTTGAAGTAACTGCACCATATGAATAAACAGTACACAACACACTGAAATTTCCCCAAAATGGCTTTACATTGCTAAATAACTCTGTGCAGTGCAAGAAACACTCTGTAATGGTGGGTCTCTGCGAATAGACACACCCAGCACAAGAAACTTTTCGAAATGGCTGTATTTTGACTGCACTTTACGAAATAGTTGCACTTTGCATACAATAAACTCTTCAGAATAAATGCACAGTAATAAACATTCACTGTAAACACTTTTACATACTTTGAGATACTTTGAATAACGCTAGTTATGCCCTGAATAGTTTCAACCAAATTGAAATATTAGTTTATGTCAAAACACAGTAATCTGCCAAAATCATGCAGTTGCCTTGCTTTATTTGTGCTTAGTGTGCCCTTTTTGCTCTTATTCATATTCGTTTTGCTCATTTAGTCTCATTTTATGCCATTTATACTTTCTTTTGCTCGTTTTAACTCTAAACATGCTTGTTTACTTTAAACATGCTCGTTTTGCAGTTCCAAGGCAATTCTGAGCCCCTTATATACTTTTCTGTTAATAGTTTTATCAAATATCTTAATTTTGAACATTTTGTTTAATTAATAAACTTTTTATGCCTTTTGTTTGCTTAATAAATGTGTCCATGGTATTCGTTTGCTTAATAATGCATTCTATGCCCTTGTAATACTCCATTTTATCTTTTTTATAAAATAAATTGTTTGTGCAAGTTTTCATTGTCTTTAGTTCATTTCTGGACCTTTTTTGCATTTGGTTCCCTTAGTTTACTTTTATTGTTAACTCTGCACCTTGTGGCTCTGAAAAACAGTCTCTGGAATCCTGGTTCTGACAGCATGTCACTCATCTAGTCAGGATGAAGTAGACGAACATTGTGGGTTCTGTTCAAGCAGCTTTATTATGTACAAACACATCAAAAATGAGGCTAAGTAACTTTAACTTATAAAGAAACTAGTTATCATACACATAGATGTTCACACTCTGGCTTCGCTCTCAAAATGTCCCTGAAGCTAGCACGTGCTTGCTATTTATATGCATGTGCTGTCCTTGGAAATACTTCTTAAAGGTACAACACAGCTCACTATTTTACAAACATAATTTCCAGCATGCATAATTCTACTTGTTCTTGTCTTGATCCATGTCCATATTGGTTTCTGTTGGCATCCCTAGAGTTAATTGGTGCATTAATGTTTGAGATCATTGCAACCTCTCTTAGGCTTGGTATGCTACCTTCATGCTTTAAAGAAACACTGGGTGAGCCCTATCCTTAAAAAGACTGGTGTGGATTCTGATGATCTTGACAATTACCATCCAATCTCTAACCTCCCTTTTTTGAGGAAAGGTCTTAAGAAAGTACTTTACCTTCAGCTTGAGTCATTCTTATATTATCAGGTCATCCTTCGTCTATCCCAGTCTGGATTTAGCAGAAGGCACAGTTCTAAGACAGCTCTCACTAGATTATTTAATGATCTCCTAGCTGCAAGAGACCAAAGTCACTATTCTATTTTGGTTCTTATGGTTCTCTCATTGGCATTTGACTTAGTGGACCGTTATATCCTCTTAGATAGACTAGAGCATTATTTTGGCCTTTCTGGTGCTGTCTTGAGCTGATTTGCTTGTGTCAGGTGTGAATTCTTCCTCCTCCTATCTTCTGCATTGCTGGGTCACACAAGGCTTTATTCTTGGTCCACTGTTCTTTACCATCTACTTATAGCCACTAGGAAACATTCTACATTCAAGATGTAGACACTACCATTGCTATGCTGACAACATACTTGCTCCCTCAGGATTCTGCATCATGCCTCAATTCCTTTTCTGACAACTTGGAACTTATCCATGACTGGATTGTTAGTAATAATCTTATACTCAATACTTACAAAATGGTAGCAATGATGATTGGTGCTACTTTGAGAAACTCTTTTCTTCCAGTTTTGATCCCTGGTATTTATTATCATGGCAATAAACAGAAATTTGTGTCTAAGGTGTGTGATCTTCGTATGGTCCTTAATAGCCAAATAATGCTAAAGGACCATATTTCAGCAGTTTTCAAAGCATCCTGTTACCATCTTTCGAATGCCTCCTTGATCAAGCACCTTATTCCTCTCAGTGACCTCCCCATTGTGGTTCATGCTTTGATTTATTATTGTTTAGACTATTGCAATTCTCTACTTGTTGGTCTTCCTCAATCATTACTTGCACACTTACAACTTCTGCATGTTTACTATCTGGTGTTCCAAGACATTATCACATTACTCCAGTCCTATACAGTTTACAATGGCTCCCTGTAAGATATCATGTAATGTACAAGATTCTTCGTCTTGTTTATCATTCTCTTTATATCTATAGGCCACCATCGTATTTGAAGGAACTTTTACATATGCATATTTCTTCTCTTTCATTTTGTTCCAGTTCACATCATTCTTACTACATCAATGTATAATTTGGATTCCTCCAGTTGTCATTCAATCAGTTACCAAAACCCCGTTCTATGGAATCATCTTTCAGGTTGGTTCCAGAAAATTCCCACAATTGCAGGTTTTAAGACTGCTCTTAAAATGTACTTGTTTGATGTTACTTATTTATGTCTGCGTTACTGAAGTATTATGGGTTCAAGCACTTAAATAAAACTGAACTTAAACTAATTAGAACATATGTTCTGGTAATCTGATGAGTTGGCAGATTTTAAAACTTTGGTATAACAGTGTTTTTTTTTTTTTTGGAAATGTTGGGGGAACAATTGTTGTAACTAAGAAAGCAATTCTTCTGAGCAAGAATATAGCCTTTGAATTGCCTAAACATAGTTTAATGTTACTGACTGCCAAAAAGCAATTACTAGAAAATGGAAATCAAAATTTAAACCATCTGTAATTAAGTATTGAATATTGCAAAGAAGATAAAACAACTGAAAACTGGATCCCTAGAAAAAGGAAAGAGTAAATCACATAGAAGTAAATATAATCTGTGGGCAACATATATAGAACAAGGTTTAAAGGATGGAAGGAGCTGAGCAATTTATGCAATCACAGAGTGAATAATAAATGCTAAAAGGAAACATATCATATAAATAAAAAATGTTACTATAGTTTATTTTCTTTTATAATAATTTTTGTGCACCTTTGTCACTGTTTTAGGTGTGATTTAATAAAGATGTTTACTAAAAAAATAAATTAAAAAGATTTCCAGCACTAAATGAAGTATATGTGTGTGTGTGTGTGTGTGTGTGTGTGTGTGTGTGTGTGTGTGTGTGTGTGTGTGTGTGTGTGGGGTGGGGGGTTTATCAGGGGTGGGTATGCAATGTGCAATCTTATAAATACATAATTCCGTTTATGTATTATCATCTAGTTCAATACAGTATCACCTCAGGGTGGGTGAACTAAAGATTGATCGATTCTTGGTGGGATATTCATCTATAGTAGACCACCATGCAATTCTGGACTATACTAGCTTATTTGCTGAAATATCCAGGGATGGAAATTCTGGGCCTTTACTGTGGTGTTTGCCTTAGGCTGAGGTAATGTTGTACTTTGACCTCCAACTTCTGGTAAATGTTGTCAAGGCCAGGTGGGAGATCTAGGTACTGGTTCTAAGTAAGATTCTTTGATAAGGAATGGAGTTGCCAGGTTGTTCCACAGACCTACAGATCACTGATTCATTTAAGCTATTTAATTAGAGTTTAAAAGGCATGCTTCAACATCATTGAGTGTTACCCCTTTCTGTAGAAATTAACATTCCTGTATTATCCTCTGACATATAGAAACACACTTTGGAACACATATTTTGGGAAGATCCATCAGAGGAACTAAAACAAGAAGATGGTCCAGAAGTCCCATAACCTGTTGTACAAGGGCTCCAGCCATAACCCTCAACTGTCCAGATGTTTGCTTCATATTTTTGGTCTGTTCTATATAAAATTTGTGGTTTTCTGGCAAATCACTAGTATGATCTGAGGACTGAAGTCACTAAATAATGACACACATTTGACTTTCAGACTTTAAATCCTTCAGAAAATTTATGTTAACACAAACCCTGTAAGTCTAGCAACATTCAAGTTTGTTGTAAGAGCAGTTTTTAAAATCTATTCCTATTTTGGACCTTTAAGCCCCTATTTTGTCAGGCTTTGTCCATATTTCTTGCATTAAGAGGTTGAGAGGTATGGTTTCAGCCCCTTCTTGCTGGGTTTCTATCTTTTCTCAACATTGTTTGATTCTGCTGCAAATAATATATCAGCCTGAAAGAATTTTTTTATTTTCTAATGAGTGTTGGAGTGGTGCCCACCAACATTATACTGGGTTTGAAACTGCCTGACTTCTCTTCTCTTCCAAAGTGACAAAGCTGACACCTTGTCTCAGAGTATCAGCTCAGAACATACATCCAGATGTCAAGAGAACAGCATGCATGACAAATAGAATCAGTATTTGAAATAAGAAAAGACATTTGATTATTTACATATTCTTTTAAAATAAAAACTTAAATACAGGATTTGCTTTTGCCCGGTGAGCATTAAAAAAGCAAAATGGTAGTCATAAAATCTTTCAGCATAGCAGTGGCCTTTTCTCTGTATACTGCAGAGTTTGTCTTTTTTAACCAAGGCACAGCATATGGGTCATACCATGTTTGAACTCAGTTCTTTTCATATATGTATTTTTCCCATTCTAAAAATAGAAGAATTTCCCTCATTCATACATATACTTCCCTGTACATAGATTCATAAGTTCATAGGTAAGAACTAGGCAATCAGAATGTAGATCATTCCAAGCCTAAACAATAACCCATATTCATACTTTCTACTTTACCTCCAGCCTCAAGAAAAGAATTACAAGACAGACCGGAGTGTGGGGGGGGGGGGGGTTGAGGCTGCACATCCAGTTATCTTGGTTTTCCTTAAGGTGGTAATGATGCTATTCTGATGTGTAGCAGAACTTTGTTGTAGAGGTGGTTGATACACTGGGGTATGAATCTAATAAATTTAGTTCGCATTTCAGGAACCATTTTTTCTGTGAAGGAATAGAATGTCAAAGGGGGTTAGATCTTTCATAGCTCAAGATCTCATGGAGTTCATAAGAAAATGAGTAGGGGGGGGGGTCTGCCAGTCTGTCTTGATAATTAAGATTATTTAGACAACTGTTTTTTTTTCAGTTAAGAACATCAGAGGTCTGTCAAATTGACATATGTTTAGCCAACTAGTTGCCAAAATGGCCATTATATTCATTAATGGCTCTGATAAATTATGAGTAAAAGGAATTAAGAGTTCTCTGGATTTAGAGGAGATGCCTTTGGAAATTAGATGAGAGTGACAGAAGACTGTCCTAACTACTGTGGTGGCATGAAGGTAGACGTTCTCTCGGTCATCAGAATCACAATACCCACTCTTTTCCTTCTGTTCTGAGTTAAATAGATCTCTAGTTTGGCTTCAAAAAAGGCACAGGCAGTTTTGTTTTGGGCAACTTTAGACATTCCCTTAAGATGCTCTAGTAAACTGATTTGTTACAAAATTATTCCTGCTTTCAACAAGCCTTATAGCCTTACAGTGTCAGGTGTTCTGCAAATACATTCTGGACAAGCTTATGATAGCATTTTAAAGATGGTCTCCGATCAAATGTCAGCATTGCAGCAACTCCTACACACACACACACACACACACACACACACACACACACACACACACACACACACACACACACACACTGTTTTATTTTCATATTGTTTGACTGTTCTATACTGTTTGGTACAAGAATTTGCTGTCTTTCCTATCTGCTCCTCTGTATATTTAAAATTAATCCTACTGCAGTTTACATTTTAAAGTGAACAATTTTGTAGTAAATGCATACGTTCTTCAACCATTATGCAATTTACTTTCAGACTGCATCATTGTATAATTGTATATCTAAACTTCAACATTTAAGTATATCACTTTTCCAATAGAGCTATGAATTTTTGCTAGCTTAAATAATCTATTAGTATAGCGGTATAGGCAATGTTTTAATATATAAACCCAGCTCTGACCACGTCACTTAATTCAGATTCAAGTAAGATGTCAGCAGTGATGTTGGCTATGTCACACTCACATCCAAAGAATACCTGATTAATATCTATTGAGACTGTAAGCCATATACACCAAAGTATTCTGTAAAATCTATTAAAACAAAATATTGTTCCCTTGGAAATGTGAAAAAATAATAAATTTGTATCACAAGTATTTCACATTAATGGAATGAGGCACAGGACAGGACCCCTCCAAAAGATTTTAAAATATAAAGTGTACTGCAGGTTAATACTGGGTAGTTGGTGGCAGTTTGATTTTAGTTCATAGTTAAGTACTAGGCTACCTGCCCTTGTGGGCTATTATAAGCCTAGCCAATTTCCCTTCTAAAGGTGAGAATCAAACTATTAACTTTATGTCTATGACGTAAACATCTTAACCATTATATCAGCCATTCATCTGAATGTCCATTTTTTAGAATTAAGCTGGAAGCACTGTGAATGAGAGACGAGACACCTGCCAGCAGGATAAAACTGTCTTTTGGCTGACAACTTTCAGTTGATGGTAGTTATATAAGTGAGAATGGACTGGCACCAATTTATCTGTCCTAATGAGGTATGTCTTAGCTCCAGTTTATAATGTATGACGTATACTGCACCATTAGTAAAGGGGGTTTATGGCCTTGTTAACCCCCTCCAACCTTTCAAAATTTGACAAGAACTTGTTTGTAGCATAATTACTTGGCTTACATAATGTTCTCTTACTAACTGTTGGCACAGTTGTCATATTTGTGAAATCTACCATTATACAGCTTATTGTCTGTAATATAAAGTAAATACCTAATGTCATTGTAGCATAACTGTTTAGTTAATTCCTGATTCTCTTACTTACTGTCATCTCCACACAAATAATTGTGTGCTGTACTTGTTACATAGCATTGCTCCCTGGTTTGCTCCTTAGTTATAAACTCTAGGCTGGGCCTGAAAATGGTCCACGTGGATCAATGCTCAGTGCTGGTCAACAATTTCATATTTATGTGAAGCATAGCTAGGGTGGGGTGAAGGGAGCAGCCACCTGAAGTGCAAGGTATTAGGGGATGTGATTAGTAAAGCAGTACCAGTTTTATTTCCCTAACTGCATTTCCAAATGTCAGTGGAGAAATGAATTTTATGATAATGACTGAAACCATCTAATGCTTCATGTGTGGTATAACTTGTACTGAGCAGTTTGCTACAGTCTATAAACAGTGAAAATGAGATTTTTTTTTTAGGGAACATTTTTTTGCTCCTCAACTAAGAGTTGAGGGGTGTAGAAATTTAACTGGCATCATTAGCATAGCTAGGGGAGGATGAAGGGGCAACTGCCCCTATCTAAAAGTGTTGGTGGCATGATTTGTCGATTCTGATCACTCTTTAATGTATACTGGCCTTTGCAGTCAAACCTGAGTGCTGTAGCAGGCCATGTGTGATATAACTATCTCTAAAATGTTCTCTAAACTGTAGCTGCTACATTGTGGCAAACAGTTTGCTACATTTTAAAAGTAAAAAAAAAAAATCTGTTTTTTTTTCTGCTGAAACAGGATTGCTGTAGTAGCCTGTGTGTGGGGTATAATCTGTAGCAATTGCATGGTACATTTGTAGCAAACAGTTTGTTACAGTTTAAAACAAAAAAGTTTTTTTTAATTAAAACCTGAGTACTGTAGCTCTCCATGTAAGGTGTAAACTATAGCAACTGCTTGCTACATTTGTAGCAAATAATTTGCTACAGTTTAAAATAAATAAATAATATTATTATTGTTTTTTGCAAATTGAGAGGAAGGAAGGTTGGGGCAGAGTGCAGAAACAGGACCTGACTGTCTAAGTCAGGGAGGGGGTGTGTGTATCTGGCCACCTGGTTGTTGTGCAGTAGGAGTGGACTTTGCTCTTCAATGGGTGTTTGGATTGGGAATCTGTAAGAAGACAGCTACAGTTTTGCAGAAGTTCTTTTCTTTTCTTTTTGCTTTTTTTGAGGGGGCAGGGTGCTAGCTCATAGTACCAGCATAGAGCACTGGTTGAGCCAGCTACATTTCTGACTGGCATGCTTCTGAGGTGAAGCTCTCTGGATCAGAAAAATTGACCTTTTTTAATTAATTTGCTCCTCAACTTAGTTGAGAGGGCACCTGATCTGGGAATGGCATTTGTTGCTGAATGAGCCAGCTACAGCTTTGTATAAACATACATCTCTCTCTGTTTCTCTGTCTCTGTCTCAGTCTTTCTCTCTCTCTCTGTCTCTAAGTATAAATACAATAACAGAACTTCCAGGGGTGGGGATGCCCTCCATAGATTCATAGGTTCTTAGGTGATTCCTAGGCTAATGGCACAAGAGCCTTTACAAGCCTAGCCAGCAATACGCAAGATATAACAATACTATATCTTAATTCCCCAGATATGGTATGGGATAGTGTCAGGGTAGTGGGTATTTGGGTGTAGGAGCACTGAGTCGTTTTACTGACTGCCTCTGTCCATAAGGGACATAGGCAGTACCCCTGAAGTGAATTTATGGTTCCTCATCCATTTAACCAAATTCTTTTTGAAGAGAGTGAGGGATGGGCTTTGTTTTATGAAGATGTGAAGTTTATTCCATAGACTAGGTAGCCTTTGGGATATGAATCTGTCTCTCCTGCAGGTTCTGCTACAGTCACAAATAAGATTCAGGTCCATAAAATGTGTAACCCTTGTATAATTTTTCTTGCAAATATGTAACATTTTCATCAGGGCTGGATTAGAGAATGCCTTGTAGGTCAGGCATAAGACACGTCTCAATAAATGATATAAGATGGAGTAAAGGGATAACGTCCTTAGCTGGTCGACATGTGTCTTATGCTTTGTATTTTTTTAGTGAGAAATCTCTGGGGCCACTTCATTTGGTGTAAGTGCCTGGTTAGGTACATGTAAAAGGGAGGATTGTGCTTGATTATGGGACTAATGAGGGCTGAGTACAATGGCACTATGACTTCCTTTGACCTTGATGCCATGCCTTTACTTAAAATTTGAGCCACACAGAAATATTTTATCATTACTGTAGCTACCTAGTGGTCAAGGTTTAGGTTACTGTCTATCTGTGTTCCTAGGTCCCTCATCATTGGGTCTACTTTTAGGGGTGTGCTATCAATATTATAATTTGCAGGTATATCTGATTTACCAAAGGATAGGATTATACATTTTTAGCATTTAGACTCAGACCATGATTTTGGTACCAGTTTTTTGTCATTTTTAGGTCTGTTTGTAGGATGCCAACATCATTTGGAGATTCAGTGATTGCTCCCTGCTTACAGTCATCAGTGAACTTGGTAAGCCAGAGGCCTCCAACATTGGCTTTCATTTCAGAGAAGCATATACCAAACAAGAGGGGTCCCAACACAGAACCCTGTGGGATACAGGCAGTGATAAGTTTCTTAACAGAAGTGGATTAACCTCTCTGTACATGTGTACTATCAGTGAGCAAGTTGGTTATCCATCTGACAATATAGGGGTTTGTGCCTAACTCAGTAAGTTTATCTATGACCCTGAGTGGGGAACTGTGTCAAAAGCTTTGGCCAGGCCCAGATATGTCATATGTACTGTTTTATCCTCATCCATGGCCCTGTTGACTTTCTTGAAGAAGGTCAGACCTCCCTTTGACAAAGCCAAATTGGGTCTGGTCCAGTTTTTGGAGAGTTTCTATGTCATTATTAATCAGGTCCATGATAATTCTCTCCATGGCCTTGTAGAAAAGACTGTTCAAACTTATGGGTCTGTAGTTCCCTAGGTCAGTTGATGGGCATCCCTTGTGTAGACAGATGACTGTCACAGTCCTGCATTTCTCTGGGTTAAAGCCTGTCTGGAGGCTATGGTTAAAGAGGGTTTCTAGTGGCCCTGATAGATTCTGTTTTAGGCTAATTAAGAAGCATCCTGAAATGTCGTTGAGACCCATGGAGGCTGTGTTTTAGCTTTAGCGAGCACAGTAAGGACATTTTCCCCTGTAAGGAAAGTTGCAGGTATTTCTTTGGGTGTGGTAGCAGGTGATGAGGGTAGAAGTTTGAACTGAACTTGCCAGCCAACAGGTTTGCTATAGTTTCAGGCTGGTTGTAAGTATTGCCTTTCATCATTATCTCTACACATTACTGAGTGTTTCCCCTGAGGATACAAACATAATTTAAAAAAGCATTATGGCTATCTTTCACCTGGGAGACTATCTTTACCTCATAGTTTGCTTTGGCAGATTTGACCAACTCTCTAATTTGTTTAGAGTGGTGAGTGTCTTTTTGCACTGATTTTTCTGTTGTTTCTTGGCTTTTGAGAGGATTTTTTCCTTTTATTGAAAAGCCTATTTATGCTAGGGGCTCATCAGGGTGGTTTATTTTTGCCCGTGACAATGAGCCTCACAACACCCTGGACTATCCATTATTTCCTGTAATGCCCACCCTGTCAGGCATCATTGCTTGCATATTTTACTATACATCTGCCCACTGGCTATTCCATATGTGCCACAAACCGTCAATGTTGTCTCTATCGGCTTTACCATTGCCTTCCCCAAATTAATATAATGCCCATAATAAATCATATCTATATTAACACATTTTCCTACTTTTCAAGGTATTACAGTCTATAAGGACACATTCTGATGTTTTAGCATTTCTTTCTCTACACAATGTATTTTACCTTTGAGGAATACTTTTCTATTTCATTTCTGCCTTCAGTGGCATTCATTTGTGAAACAATTTTCATGTAAAGCTCCAAAAAGCTATTTCCTTCTCTGTGTTATTTATTTTCTTTTTATTTGCTTCTCTTATTCTTTTATCTAGAATGTATCACCAGAGGGACATATAAAACTACTGCATAATCTCACTAAACAATTCACTTTTCATTCCAATAACACAGTCTAACTTGATTTTCCAAGTTGTAAGCTTTCTCAAGTATTCATATTTAACACATTCTTCCTCACATTTTATTTTTTCCTTATTGTCCTCCAGTACATTTCATATATATTGCACAATATCTTATTCAACAAGACATCCTTATTAACACTTACCTGATATAAAATATGATATCAATTTAAGAAGGCTGCAATAAATCAGTGCAAAATCAATTCCAGTTAGGTGATAATAGTATCAGGGGAGCTCTATGTTGCATTATTATGTTGTGTCCTAGTTACTCATTTCTAACAGACCAATTATTCAAGAGTTTTTTTTGGCCAAGCTATAGTGAAGTAACTGAATGTAGCAAGGAAAAAATGTTTGCCTTAATGTTCATTGTAAATGCACATTTCAGTATAAACAAAACTGCAAAACTGTTATACAGAATGTTTAAAAGAAACAAGAATGTTTTCTAGAAAATGTTCAGCATATGTTGTCTATTTCTTTTTTCTTATGCTTTTACAATATTGTAAAGCAAATGCCACCTCATATTAT
Organism: Protopterus annectens; assembly: GCF_019279795.1. Classification (NCBI taxonomy): domain Eukaryota; kingdom Metazoa; phylum Chordata; order Ceratodontiformes; family Protopteridae; genus Protopterus; species Protopterus annectens. The sequence continues at coordinate 200,120,716 of NC_056733.1, forward strand.
GTAGGATGTGCTAGAGAAGACCAATAACCATACCTCTTAACTGTCTGAATTTTCTCAGAATGTCCGGGTATTTACCTCATACTTTTGGTCTACTCCTCTTAAAATGTGTAGTTTTCTGGCAAATCATTGAGGATTTAAGTCACTGAATATTGACAGTCATTACAGTTTCATATTCAATATCTTTCAGAAGATGCATGATAATACAAAATGTGTTATTTTATCAACTTTCTAAGTTTATAAGCGCAATACTTAAAATCTGTCCCTGATTTTGAGCCCTTAAATAAGTTATATGCCATCAAGTTGAAACTGACTCATGGCAATTCTGTGGATAGGCCACTACAGAGTTCTCATGGCATATTACAACAGTAGATTGTCAGGCCTTTCTTCCTCAACCTCCTTAACCTCTGTGCTATTGGACTAGAGTATTGGGCCCTTGTACCCCATCATTTTTTTGTGCTTGGGGTTTGAGAGGTATGAGGCAATAATTGATGGTGATCTCATTTATATTCTAAAGTTTATTATTATTTTTTTTATTTTATTTTTGATGAAATGAATGCTTTTAATAACTGTTGATTGTAACAACCAGTGGTTGAAGCAACAAAACAAAATCTGAAATAATAAAAAAAAAATACAGGTCTATCATTGTCAATGCACCTAATTCTGGAGTTACAACCCTTAAAACATAGGGCCAATGGAGGGTTATTGGAGACTGAGGACAGGACCAAGGAATGGGGTAAGACATATACTCATATATGCAAATATGTCAACAGCCTGTCGGGGAATGCTGAGTTCCTAGGTAAAGAGACAGGAAATTTTTATCTTACACCATGAGAGGTCAGCCAGCTGCAGCAGGACTTTATGAGAAAGGAAAAAAATGGACATATAAAAGCCTTATAAAAGCTGATGGGTTCTGAGAAGTCCAGGTTAAAGTGACAGTAACCAACATAGATTTTGCTGCTTTGTAATTTAGAGATGGGGGGTTGGCTAAGAAGCCTAGGACAAAGATACTGGTTTGGGATTTTGGGTGAGGATTATGCTGAATGGGGGAAAGGGTGACATTACTTAAGGGAATGAAGGCAACTCAATGACATGAACAAGTTAAGGGAATGATTCAGAGTCAGAGGTTGATGAAAAACAAAAAAAGAAAAAGGAGTAGAAGGCCAGTAGTGCTTTCATAAGAATGTGAGACCTGGTGGTCCAGCCAAAAGAGAAAGCAGCCAAGAAGCACAAAGGAGGTTGGAGTGAAATGAAATATGAGGCACAGTACAAGGAGGCAAGCAGAAAGGTGACTAAGGAAGAGAGGGCAGCAAAGGCACATGTTAAAAGAGTGCTGGAGGGAATAGTCAAAAGGGAGCACATTTATTTATAGACATACTACAGGAAAGAGGAAAATGGAGCAGGATCAATTAAGGATGGGAGGGAGATCTTGGAAAAAAGGAAGCAAACAGAGTTATTGAATGAATACTTTGAAGGAAGGTGAGGCCACGGTTCCTGGCAGGAAGGGAGGTAGGGTAGATTGAATGAAAACTTTTAAGGAAGGTGAGGGCAGGGTTCCTTGTAGGAAGGGAGGTAAGGTAGATTGAATGAATACTTTGATGGAACAAACAGAGTTATTGAATAAATACTTTGAAGGAAGGTGAGATCAGGTTTCCTTGTAAGAAATGAGATAGGGTAGATTGGATGAATACATTGAAGGAAGGTGAGGGCAGGGTTCCTTGCAGGAAGGGAGGTAGGGTGGATTGAATTATACTTTGAAGGAAGCTGAGGGCAGGGTTCCTTGCAGGAAGGGAGGGAGGTAGGGTGGATTGAATGAATACTTTGAAGGAAGGTGTGGGCTGGGTTCCTTGCAGGAAGGGAGGTAGAGTAGATTGAATGAATACTGTGATGGAAGGTGAGGGCAGGGAATATTGAATGAATACTTTGAAGGAAGGTGAGGGAAGAGGAGGGTTCCTTACAGGAAGGGAGGTAGAGTAGGTTGAATGAATATGTTGATGGAAGGTGAGGGCAGGGTTCCTTGCAGGAAGGGAGGGAAGGTAGGGTGGATTGAATAAATACTTTGAAGGAAGATAAGGGAAGAGCTCCTTGCAGGAAGGGAGGTAGGGTAGATTAGGAAGAGTAATAGACACACCTCTCAGGATGCACAGGAATCAGGTCAGTGTGGTGCTGGATTCCCTAGGAATACTTTTCAACAGATTACTAGCCAGTATTGAAGCACTCAAGAACTGGATGTCTACAAATCTAGGACCTTTGTAAAGGAGGGAAACAGGAAAATCCAGGGGCCTTCAAGCAAGTATGACCAACAGCAATGCATGGAGTATCATGGAAACATCCTGACATTAAGGCTGACTACTTTCCTAGAAAACAGAAACCATCAGGTTTATGGCCAAGAAGAGATGCAAGTCACATCTGATCCATTTTTATCATTGGGTTATAGGATACTTGCTGGCAGGTACAAGTACGTGTGATGTACCTAAACTTCAGCAAGGTATTTGACTTGGTCCCAGACAGGCAGTTGCAGGGCTTGGGGGCAGAACAATTGTGGTAAGAATTTGTTGATTGTGTTATGACCGATTGTACTTCAACTGCTGTCATTACAACATTCTGTACTGTTGCTCTGCTGACTATGACAATTATTTACTACACTGAATTTAGCACTATTTTCCCACTCCCATACGACTACATAGAGTGCCTGCTGAAGTGGATGATTTTTTCCATGTCAAGCTGATATCAGACTAGGTTTGGGTGCTTACATAGAGTGTCTGCCAATGGGGCTGATTTTTTTTTTCTTTATCTTGCCAAGATGACAGAAAACTAGTTTTGGTCATTTTCTGTAGCTGATAGCAGACTAGCTTTGGCCATTTGCTATATACTGCACTAGATACTGTGGTTGTCTCCCTCCTGCCCTATTTGCATATTGACTCCATCCTGCAACTGCATCTTTTACTGTTTTTGGTTGTTATCTAAAGATCCATATTGCTGTGTGATTATTGTTAATCTTCTGTGCTGATTTCTGTTCATTTACTGCACTTTCCATCAGTACTGTTACTATTCTCTGTTTGTGTACCATATGTTTGCCACCATGGGGCTTCGGTCTGCCCTTACTTCATCTGTTGCCAAGCTGCTAACGCTAGGCACCTTTGGACATTGTAGCAGTAGCCTCATACTTACAATGCTTTATTGCCACCTGATACAGAATCCATTTGTGAGAGTTGTTAATGTCTAATCAGACTGGGGGCCAGCACACTCACACACCATCACAGTCCAGCATAAATGCCAGCACACTCGCACGACATCACAATCCAGCATAAATACTGAACTCACATAGGTTCACAGGTACTTAACAGACTAGTGATCTGTGAGGATCTTAAATCCTACCCTTGCATTCCCATGGTAGTTTTTAGCAATTAACATTTTGTGAACAAGGATACATTGAGAAATTTACTTGTTGCCCCTATGCATGCGTGACATGGATGCTAAACTGGAGTTGAATTTACAGTTTCCTGGCCATTCATCTAAATTACATTTGATGAGAGTAAGACAAGTATTCTCTGTGATACATACCTGAAACATGTTCTATTTATGCTGTTCTATGTGATACATATCTGAAACATGTTCCATTTATGCTATTCTCTGTGATACATACCTGAAACTTGTTACCTGTAACACATTCTATTTATGTTGTTCTCTGTGATACATACCTGAAACATACCCCGGGATTCATGAAGCTTGCACCAGGTGCAGGCGTAGCGTCGGCATTCTATCATCAAAGATGGCCGCTGAGTGATTCAGGTACGAGCTGTTTCCACATGCACTACCTGCGTACACTACGCCTGCACAACTCTCGAGCCTTGTATGCTAATTACCCCATGTGCAGCAGTGTAGCATGCAAATGAAGGTATGTAGCAATTCAGGAAGTGGCGAAAGTGTAGTGTAAGCATGCAGAAATGTAAACTATAGAAAATGGTTTACATTTTTGCAAACATAAAATCGGAGCCATGACAGCCAACCATACAAATGTATTATATTGTTAATATATGCCAATGGCTAAATATATAGCCATTGGCATAAAAAGAGATGTACAAAATATAAAATTAACATTTAATATATATAGTCACACTATCGTTACGTGGAAGCACAGGGCAGAGGTGCGCAAAGGGGATCGCAAGGAATATATAAAAATATAGAATAAAACCGCAATGAAACACATATCACAATTTCCCCATAATAGTCAATGGCAGGCATGCTACACCATACTCATGGTGCAAGGGTTGCTAATGGGCAGTGGCAGTGTTATGCGCAGTAGGTAGGAATTAGTAGGCAATGCCATGCAAATGAGAGGAGTAATAGTGAATCGCAGATTCCCCGCTGGTGTAAGGATGCACCTCACAGCATAGCGTTATAACACCGAGGCGTGCCCTTGAGTTAAAGATGACATCAAGAGAGGGGTGTGTCGCCATTGCTGTAAGCACATTGGAGCATTGCTAAACATGTCTGCCCCTAGCTAGGCAAAGCTGCAGGATAGGGGTGTGTCGAATTGGCCATAGCTATGCTTTGCTGAGAGTACACAAGGTAACCGAGTATGCATGTGAACGGAGATGAATACGCTTGTACACCTGGTAAACGGGTATGCATGGCGCACACTGCAGCTGAAACATGAAGGATATAGAAAAGAAAGAAGGAAATGCTGCAACAGTGAAATTGGAGTACAAATGACTAATTAACATCTAGGAGCCTATAGTGGGCCATTAACAACAGCTAACAAGGCTGAAAGCAGTACCTGCAGAACAGGGAAGGGAAGGGGCTGTACTGCAAAGAAAATGGTAAAGTGTCAAAGCAGAACAAAGCTGATATGCAGTATATCAGCTACAAGGCACATTTTGCCATGACTGGGTAGGGAAAGTACAAAACAAGAAAGGCTGCAGGTGGATGCATGCCTGATAATGGGAGGGGATCCAGGTCTAAAAGTGAATTAAAGGGCAACAGATTAATCAAGGCAGGCAAGTAGATCTCCACAGTAAAGGCCCCACACTTGCAGTACTCATTGCAAAACCCATAATTAAGACATGCTGCAGCTGGAATAACTCATACACTCCCACTTACATCAGCAGCATCCATAGCACAATACTATAAAGTGTGAAAGCACCTCACACACATTTGTGTATTCCCATACACTCTGCACCAGTGGTGTATACAGACGGGGAACTTTTATTATGTACATGTTAGGGGCTGCCATAGCTTTGATCCACCAGCATGTGTTGGAGACTGAAGGTGGTGTGGAGGATGATGCACATGACCACCTCAGGCACCAGAGGAGGAGGAGAGTGTTCAGACCCAGGGTAACCTACCAGGGGCTACATGATCTGGAGATAGTAGAGCATTACAGGGTAGACAGGGACATCCTACAGCAACTTGTGGAGCTGTGCCAGCCACACCTCAGAGCCAGAACAAACAGAGGGGAACCCATCCCAGTGGATACGAAGGTATGTGTAAGCCTGAGAATACTAGCTGCAGGTACCTTTCAAAGACCAACTGGGGATATCATGAGGATCTCACAGGCATCAGCATCCAGGGTACTACACCAGTTCCTGGATGCCATGTTACCACATGCCAATGAGCACATATACTTCCCCCAAATGCAGGAAGAGTTGGCTAGCAATATGCATCTCTTCCACCATGTGGCAGAATACCCGGAGGTACTGGGTGCAATAGACTGTATGCACATACACATCAAGTCACCACCCGGTGAGCAGGATAGGCGCTACAAAAACCGCAAGGGATACCCCTCCATCAACTGCCAGGTCGTTTGCAATGCCCAGGGCATTATCATGGATGTGTGTGCTGGTAGCCGTGGAAGCTATCACGACTCCCACATCTGTCATGCCTCACAGCTGTATCGGTTATTTGCTGGGGGGACATCCCAAATAGCCACCTGGTGGAGGATGCTGGCTATGCACTGGAACCGTGGATGATGACTCTCATCAGAAATACACACACACCCATGCAAGAATGCCATAATGAGGCACACGCACAAACCAGAATCATCATAGAATGCATGTTTGGGATGCTGAAATCACAGTTCCATTGCTTGGACATATCTGGTGCCCACATCTTCATAGTGTGTGCCATGCTACACAATATGGTCCTGCGGAAACAGCTGCAGCAGAGACAGAATGGTGAAGGCCCTCAAAGCCCACCACCATTGCCAAGGGCCCCACAAGCACAGAGGTACTCAGACCATGAACACCCTGAGCCAGCCCCAGTAGGCAGACGGAGGCATGCCCAGTATGCCCATGCCTTGGCAAAAAGGGAATGTATAGCACACACACTGACAATGTACACACCTAGGGACTGACACCTTTCTCCACCTGCACACAATAAAAATGGATGGCACACACACAAGACTACCTGTAAATTGTCATGTATAGGCAGTCTACTGTGTGCTTCCGACATAGGCAGCCCTCAACTATTGCACACACAACTGCCATTGGCACAAGGTAAGTCAACACCTGAACAGTAAATTAAGCTATCAGCATATGCAGGTACTGTGTGTATAGATTCATAGGTAGGTACTTGGCCAACTGCCAGAGGCCATCCATAAGCCCAGCCAAAATGTGTCAGCTTTTGCCACCCCATTGATTCATTAACTGTCCCTCTGTGGAGCAGTGCCAATGGCGGGATCCCTGGTGTGCATCTACTGTTCTCCATCCACTCTTCAAGGATTCTCTTGCAGAGTGTTAGTGAGGGGCTCTGTATAATGTAGTTAGGGATGTTGTTCCAAAGTATGGGGAGCGTCTGTGACAGGAAGCTGTCCCTCCAGCATCTTCCAGCTATTGTTGTGGCAAGGTTCAGCTCACTACAGTGTGTGACTCACTGTGACATTGATTCCCATAGGTGCAGCATGTCCATCAAGCCTGAGTTCGACATGGCTGTGCTGACCAGTGGAGATCATCTCTGGGTAAATGAGATGCCATTGAGTAAAGCATGAGTTTATTCAGTCTGGCTGCATAAGCCATATGTTGGAGGCCAGTATTCCCCTTGGCAAGGTGCATTCGTGGACACCACAGCTGTTGGAAGTGTCTTCTGAGGTACATCCCACATGGGTTATTATACCCTATGATGGGACTGATGAGTGATGAGTAAAGGAGCACTATAACCCCAGTATGTCTAGATGGGAATCCTTTTGTAATCAGATGGCCTACATAGAAGGATGTCCTAACTACTGTGGAGATATGATTGTCAAAGGGGAGATCACTATCTACCTTAGTCCCAGATACCCCATTACCTCGTTCATATTAAAGTGGCTGCCACTTATGTGTTAATATGTAGGTGCCAATTCCACAATGGAATGACCATGCAGTTAATGGCACTTGGCTGGAGGCCATGTCATTGGCACCCTGTGACGTTCTCCGTGAGGCCTCTTGAGGGATGTTTGTGTCAGCTGGATTATCAATCATGGCTCCCAGTTTGCAGTCATTGCCAAACATGGTCTGCTGTAGTCCACCTGTGTTTGCCTGTACCTCTGAGACATATATGCCAAACAGTAGGGCTCCCAGGACTGAGTCCTGTGGGACACCAGTCATGACTGGTCAAGAGTTGGACCTGGAGACCACTAGTCGTAACATGTGGGTTTTGTGTGTAAGCCCGTTGGCAACCCAACCTGTGATGTATGGGTGTATGTACAGGCTAGTGTATTTTTCAATAATACCTGAGTGGGGTATGGTGTCAAAAGCCTTGGCGAGGTCCAGGTAGTATGTGTGAACCACCTCCCCCATCATCTAATGTCTTGGTGGCTGTATGTAAGACATCAAACAGGTTCAGTAGGCATGAACTGCACTCAACCAAGCTGACCTAGGTTGGGACACATGTTCGGAGGTTACAAATGTCTTTGTTAATGAATGCCATGAGGATGCGAACCATACCATTGCAGACCAGGCTAGTCAGGCTTATGGGATGGTAGTTACCATGGTCAGTTGGGATTCCACCTTGATGGAGTGGAATAGCCATTGCCACGTGCCATTGTATGGGCATGTAGCCTCTGGAGAGTCTGAGGTAGGAAAGCTTAATTGAGTGGGGGGCAGGTTGTCTTGTACAGTTTGCAAGATGCAGTCTGGGACAACATCTGCCAACATTGATGCTGTGTTCTGCTGTTAGAGAGGGCCATTTCCACCTGTGTGTCTCTGATGTGTGGGATACTGTACTTTCGGGTAGTGTTGTGGGCTCTTTAGGGGGTGAAGTATGCACTGAATGTATCTGCAAGGATGTTGGCAATATCAGTAGGGTCAGCATATTTTGTGCTATATTTCACCAGCGCAGTGCAAATCTGTGTGTCACCACGTAGATCCTTGACATAACCAAAGAAGGCTTTGGGGTTATCTTTCAAATCCTTGCATATTCTCCCACTGATGTTAGCCTTGGATGATGTCATGAGGGACCTACGTATCATACTAACAGTGGTCATGGATGTCTGCCCTTTGTGGGATTTGCTGTGTGTCTGGAACACTGTCCTACTTCTGTAGTATAGCCTGTTTATTGAAGAGGTCCACCAGACCGGTGTCCTTCTCTAGGAGGAGTGAGTCTTGGTTTACCAGTGATGGCACGATCCATACATCCATGTAGGTGCTTATAGACTGCATTTGTAAATCTGTCTGTATCTTGAGCAGTGTTTCCCTTTAGTGTGGGGGCTGTGAAACCCCCCACACCTGTCACTAGTAGGGTAAATGTAGCTGTAGGAAAGGTATATACTGTGGTATCCATGGGTGGGGGAGATGCTTGGGTGTGGAAACAGTGAATAGTTCATGGTCAGATCTAACCAGTGACTGGTTAACCTCCACTGTGGTGCATCTGTTGCCCATGTTGGTGATGACCACTTCTAGTAGTTTCCACCTCACATTAGGGAGGTTACCACCTGATACAGGGCATATGAGGTGATAAATTCCAGGAAGCGCATGGCCTAGAAGTGAGTACCAGAGTAAGTTTCCCAGTTAATGGTATGGTAGTTGACATCAACCAATGCCAGGGTGTGCGTTAGGACTGTCATGTTCTCCACTGTCTCCAGATAGGTGGAGTGGAGGCCCTGGGTCATGGAGGGTGATCTGTAGCAGGCCACAGTTTACATTGCAGTTGTGGACGATGTTAGCTGCACATGGATAATCTCAGAGGTATCATGCTGTCCCACTAAACTGGAGGTGTAGGTATCCCTGATGAATATGGATACAGCCCCTCCATGTCTGTCAGTCCATGTTCTGTGGCTGAAATGTGTGGTATGGAATGTAGTCTGGTAGTGCTGGTGTGCTCTCAGGAGCCTTAAGACAGATGTCAGTTACTGCACAGATGTTGATATTGTCCATCCTGAGGAGTGCTTGTGAGTGCATGCATGTTGTGATCACAACCCCTGGTGTTGAGTAGCATAACCCTCATTGAATCTGCTATTGCGCTGTTTACAGAGCTGGTATTCACCTTCAAGACTCTCCTAAATAAGGCACCATGGGGGCGCCAATAGCCTTGGCCAGTATTCCAAAGCCTAAGGCTGACACATAGGCCGGTATGGTATCATTGCATGCATGTTCCCCATCTGTGCTTGTTTTTCATCTCCCCTGTAGGTAACCTACTGGTAAGCAATAGAAAGCCTTAAACCTATACAAGTCTTCTAGCTTCCAAGATAGGCTTTTGGAGTGACTAAGTATCAGTGTTCTGTATGTTCTTGCTGTACTTAACTGTTTTCTGACTACATGGTGATTTCTCACTGTATATTGTGATCTGAAGGTCTGTTTATTCACATATTATGGCTGTGATGGCCTGCACATTAGAGGTTCACAGATAGCCTACTACCTATCTGCCCAAGGGCAATTAGAAGCATAGCTACAGTGTGTTGGCTTTCCCCACACCATTGATGAAGTAACTGAGCCTCTGTTAAGCATAGCCAATGAAGCAATTCCAGGCAGAGTTGCTGGAAGCTGTTGAAGACTGGGATTGTGGAGGGTGATAGGGGTACTTAGTGATCGAAAGAGGGCATGTTAATGTGACAATTCAACAGCATTTAATTCCCCCAACATGTCTCACAGGTATCAAACTGGACAGGCTCCCCTACCCCCTGGCTGTATGGTTCTGGGACACATGATCCCAGGGGTGTATAGTCTGTTACCCATTCACACAACAAGGTTTCCTTTGAAGTGTGTCAGTGAGGGGCTATGCCTAATGTAGTTAGGAATGTAATGTATTGTCTCACAGTACATTTGTTATATGTTATTATTTCAAGAGTATGAGAAGCTCAGTGAGTTTGGAGGCCTACGCCCTTTGCTTAGCCTAGCTTACACATAGAAAGCATCTAAATAGGAAATAGGCGGAAGCAACGTTAATGTTAACAGTGTAATGGTTACAGCATCTGCATAGTATCTGTGCATTCAAGGTTACAATCCCGATAAAGGCCGGGATGTTTATCATGTGCAAAAGTATACCTTAACCACAGCTTGCATATATAGGTAGTAATCATCTGTATAATAAACATTCGAAACACCCATATAAACCCATGTGTGCAGGAGAGTACAGTCAGCAGAGAATGTAATGTTATGTCAGCACATAGTAAGATGTTACTTCACTGACATGTATATATCCTGAGTAGTCAGCGGATGTGGCCGTGTTTGCGCGTACAGGTTATACGTTACAAAGTTTGTTTAACTGTGTTTAACCGCTGCTATAATGTCACACAAACACTTTTAAACATGCTTACAACTGCTTAAATGAGCCTTATTCTGCAATATAAAACATTTGTAAAGCATCGCAGGTGTCGAACCCTGGACCATGCACACTATAGTCATGGGACCTACTACTAAGCCATCCAAAGTGTATACATGTTTCATGGTCTTGAGACTACACCTTAAACCGTATGCATTTCACTGTAATGATCACAAATGGGCAAGTCACTTTGTGTACATATGTGCAGTACATTGTAATGTACTGTAGTTTGTGAACAAACAAATTCCAGTCTACATATGTATTACTGTTACAAACTAATACGAAATACATATATATATATATATATATATATATATATATATATATATATATATATATACATGTCAGTGATGTCTGCACACACACACACACACACACACACACACACACACACAGACACACACACACAAATATATATATATATATATATATATATATATATATATATATATATATTATACAGTTACATTAATAACCATAGATATGAACATCTATGAGCACACTTCGTGACACAAAAGCACACCAAAGGAATTGGAGTACACACAATACACATGCAGCTCTGGTATTATAACAATTAATATTAACCTAATTCACCATAGAAGGGGTGGTTGTTGTGTATGTGAAGATTGGGTGGGGGAGGAATGATGGGTAATGCAATCATGCATCAAGGATGGTCTGGGTCAGATGTCCAATCAGTGAACTGGAGGGGTACACATGGAGTATGTGGACAATATAAAAAGGACACAAAGCAAGAACCTTTCTCATTCATAATACACCCTGTCATGTCACATTGTAACACCTAATTTCACAAATATATAAACATTAACATGTATCAGACATATGTACACCAACTGACTGTCACATTTGTTTTCAGTAGTGAGGAATGGCTGTAGTACAATGTATATTCTAAACACTATAACATTTGTACATATTTCAGATGCCTTAGTGGTAAAGTCAGTAACTGTGGTGTTCATGGTCCTGGGTTCAAGACCTGCAAGGGCTGTATGGTTATTTTGAGGGTCAGAATAAGGGCTATTGGATGCAGGTGGATTAAAGTACTCTTAAGCAGTTGTAAGCGGGTTTCCATGGGTTTGTGCAATGGTAAGTGGCTCTGAAACATGGTAAACAGAGAAGCGCTTCACTGGTTTAACCTTTGCTTAATGTTGCGCAGACCATGGGCAAACCTGCTTACAACCCGTAAATGTGTGTTATTCACACTTTCCCTACCAGTGCCTACTCTGAGAGGCAAAATAATAACACCTTCCAGGAGTGGAACCCGCAACCATGTACTCCATCCTCAGAGTAACCTAACACTAAGCTACCTGAGATGTACATATCCCAGTTGTGTATGCAGACAGGTTAAAACACAAAAGGGAGGAATGTGTTGAAATAGGACAACCCGCCATGTACCCAATTAAAGGTGTATGCTCATATATATATATATATATATATATATATATATATATATATATATATATATAGAGAGAGAGAGAGAGAGACATGTCAATATATACAGGTCTACATATATATGTAGATATATAGATAGGTTAAAAACATCTACACATCTATGGAGGTACAGATAAACGTATGCAATAATATACACACACACACATACATACATGTCTGTAGACAGCATCCAAAGTGGTCATATCTGAGTATAACATGGACCATAGCAATCACACATTCCACACCCCTCCCCCCAAACAATATGAACATAAAATATGAAGAGTATATGCTATTACACTATTACAAATATGTTCTATGGACACAGTCACCAACACAACTGCAATGACTGCAAATATCCATGACAGAAATACAGACAGCTTTCATTTTGCAAAACTTTACTACATTCCGATGTATTGCCAAAAGGATTCAGGGACTAACAGTACCTGCATGCTATACAGGAAGCATTTAATAGTGCCTTAATGAATCAGCCTGCAATTACCATAGTGTTAGTCCACTAAGGGATAGGTGTTCACATAGGGAAAGAACACCCACACACATATAGACGTTGTATAAAAGGGGTTCCTGCACACCTACATGTGCTATGTACACCCACCAACATCTACCCCACAACCAAAATAATTACATCAGTACATACTGTCATACCATAACCAATTATTCAACTACTGTACAACATCTGCTGAAACCTTAACATACCTGGACACAGACGCACTGACATGGACCTATGTGAAATAGTTGCCGTTTGACAATTGAACAGCTGCTGATGTAACAGGGTTTGTATGAACTAATCTCGTTTCAGAGGGTTGAAAGGTTCATACACCAGGAAGTGTTACCGAGTACTGATTATCAGCACAATATGATACACAGTAACACCAAACTAAATATGTCTGGTAAGCACACTATAAACCCCCCTAACATTATATGCATAGCTATGCAGCCTTGAGCTGGTCAAACAACCTGGCCAGATTGAAACATACGCAGAAGTATTAGGTACAGAAAAACCCTGCACAAGTAGCAATGTTCAGAAATATAACAGCAGTACTCACATTTAGATCAAATCCTCTAGGCATTACACACAATATATTACTGTTCATCTCCATACAGCTGTTACAATAGATTCCAAACAACACTTCCACGCTGTCTTCCTCATAAGTAAGGCAAAGGGACAGCGCCCAAGTGGAGTACTCAGTTATACTCCACTGTAGCCATGGTATTGGCTAAGGCAGTAGCAGCACAGCTGATGTGCATGTAATTAGCTACTTAGGAACACCAATTGGTCATCAGGAAAGCACATGTTACTGATCTGCAACTATAAAAGGTTGCCTTGTCACACATTCACACCATCTGTATCTACCTGTTGGACAGTACAAAAACTGAATGACGAACTGAAAACGAGTATTATACTAGTCAATAACACCTCCGATTACTAAGAAGGTATGTATAACATGTAGTATGTCTGTGTATGTACTACCTGTACTGTAAGAATTACAGTGTAATCAATGCATATAGTGGAAATAGCTATCTTGTAGTGATGTATTGTTGAGCAGTAGTAATGCTTGTAGTATTCTATGTGTGCACTGCTGTAGGTCACACGGCAAACTCCGCATACCCCACAAGGGATGATATGGGCTTGGAATCCACCAATTCGCTTCCAGCCACTGTCAGTGTCAGGATTGCTCCAACAAGTATGTGCTATAACAGGGGATAGTATATGTCTATATATTGTAACAGTCGACATATATATGGGTGTATACCATGCAAATATGGTGTGCATTGTGAGATATTGTGCCGATAACTGTGTAATGAACAGTATTCTAGGCAGATCTGTATTCTATTCTACATAGCAGTTCTGTTATGTTATGCAAACAGTAGTTATGTCTATTGGCAATTACAATACTCAATGACAGGATACATATCATTTGTATTCATCTGGCAGTTTAGCAGCATGATAGCAAAGATAAGTGGAAGAGCCAGGTAACTATCCATGCACATAACACATGCAATATCCACCTCTCTAGTATCGTTTGCAAGCAATAACAGCTGTGCATGTGTACATGTTATGCAAATGTGTAGTGACCCTTGTTACGGAGCTGGGCCAAACGGCTATGTGCACACCTACATAGAGTGGATATTGAGAGTACAGACACACTGGTTGAACTACCAGGTTTGTGTAGCCCAACCTCTCATTGCCAACCTAACAGCCGCTTGCACATACTGTATATAAGGTAGTGCACAGCACTAGTAATGAAACAGGTTGCATATCATGTTTAACTTCAGTGTAACAACTGCAGTAGGAGTGTAAGATGTAGGAGACAGCTTCCCATGTGTAATAGCATCTTCACAGGTGATAGCTCACACTATCTGATTATATCCTGATCATGTTGATAGTGGCATCAGAGTCTATTGATACATGACTCTGTTTGGAGAGTGGGTGTCTGTACCCAACAGAGCTAATGGTCCTGGTGGATATGTGAGTATATACCCAGAGAAGGAAACAAACCTGTAGACACTTGCATCATCTGTAATCAACTAACAGGATGTGACGTGCTCCTCAGAGGAGGATTACTGCTAAAGGTAGCTACAATGTTTCCGTAATAGTCAGTGTTGTCACATCCATAACACAAATATTTATATGTGAGCCTCACTGTCTAAAACATCTTCATAAGCAATACATAAACTAAATACAGTACTTGGTACTTGTAGTACTGAATGCTCATACAGGCATGTCCACTAGTCAGCTACTGGTGTTTACTAATGTCAGCTTTGTGTATGTGGCCATCCTGGGGGAATGTAATTTCTATGCCATGTACACTGCCAAAGCCACCTAACACCACACCCCACACATTGTTTGGGATGCAGCTACAGGGGTAAGCTGGAAGTCAGCCCAGTCTACAGCCATAGCTAGACTGGAGAGTCATGAGGTGTAGGTTAACACATGCAGCTCATCAACACAACCAACACATACCCTTACCAGAACACAGTAAGGACATCCACACACACTACCAGAAATCACACACATTTACAGATGCATCTAAGTATCTGGCCAAACACGTGACCCCCCCAAGCAGGAAGAGACAGACACTGAAATACACAAACTGCATGACATAGTTTGCATAATTGTGCCACACCTCAGAACACGTGACTGGAAACATGCCCTACAATACTCATTTGTGAATGCAAACTCTAGCACTATGTTACACACCAACCTATATGAGGGCATACATACTGTCAGCTGCCTGTCTGCCATGATTAGCCACATGCCTATACATCCAGACCACCTTTTGAACTAAACACAAGGCTCTGGCATATTCCATGTTGTTGTGCAGGACCTGTGATGCAGTAGCTTGGACTGCATGGAAATACATGTAGGAACTGTCAGGTCTTGTAGCCCATGCAGGTATGTCCCAAGACCTGGGTAGCATTCTGCCCTTTTCCAGAATGATACTGCAGTACAGGGACAAAAGGATTGTATTCCACAATTGCCTAGTGTAGCGGTGCAAGTCAAAGGGTATCCAGTATCTGTTGTCCTGAGATAACATGGTTGACAGACCATGATGCTTTACCAGACAGGGTCTGCACCTTAATCATAATGGCAACGACAAGACCTGCCGTGCTGCACAGCACTATGGCATGGGAAGTACTGCACCTACAGAAATAGCACCCGTTCATCCAGATAGGGTCTTGGAGAACCTAAACCCACTCCCACCTTCCCCCCAACAGGTACACTTAGCAATATATCCATATACAATACAGGGCCCCTGTACTAATGACTATGCAGGTACAAGCTGCACTCTATAAAGCCATACATACAGCTTTCATGGCACCTGTCAACATCCCAGGGTGTATCCTACACAAATGTAAGAACATTCAGCTATCCACATGCACATTATGTTCAATCATAGCTCCATGTCAGGCTGTGTACACACCGCATGGTGCACAGCAACAGTTATCACACCCCACAAAGGGGGAGACACCATTGATAATGGGACATAGTGCACAACTACCCTGCTGAGTTTGGTCTGTATGGCCATGAACCATGATCAACGTATTTGAGGTACTTGGTACAGATGTAGATGACAGTAGGGTTGATTCACATTGCATATCATGACCTTGCCAGGTCGTAGGACACCATCACCCATACTGTGTTCCAACTACACTCAGTAAACTAGGTGTATATTCCTATGTGACAGGAGTGGTTGGCAACTGGACTGCTGGCAGAACCAACATTACAGAAGGTGTCTGACTAATACATGCACATCAAACCAGTGCCAGCCACAGTAATACAGGGGTCATTCCTGGTATTCCCCCTCTTTGTTATCTATACCACACAGACTAATACAGAAGGCATCAGCTTATTGATGTTTGCAAATGACTATGAACTAGGAGCAATAGTCGACTCAATGTGTGGTGTGTTCAACATACAGAAGAGCCTTAGTGTGTCAGATGTGTGGTGTGTGACGTATGGCCACAATCTGACAGCTAAGTATTGCATTGTCATCCCCTATGTTACAAACCCTGTACCCATTAACTACCATCTAGGCAGCAGTCAACATAATGGCAACTGTGTGTATGGGATGCAGCTGGACAGTACTTTCCTTTGATAGTTACCTCACCACACCAGACAGGTAGTCGTATGTGGCACCCCTAATCATGACAGGGTGGCATCCAGGAATACAGAGATAATTGCTCAGCTATACTCAACACCCATGTGACCCATAATAGATCACATATTTCCTTTAAGGGTTATTGCCCATGTGTAGATGGCCTACACTGCCCTTCCCAATCCCTAGCTGCACTATGTAGTATGCAGCCTACCCTGAATAAAGCCATGTCCAACCCAGAGGTGTTGGACATGCTACACTTAACACATCCTGATCCCAAATAAACACATATGTCATGGACATCCACCTTTCTAGTACAAGGATCACAACATGCCTGACAGACCTCTGTCCCATACACTTAACATGCTGTTACTATACTATGCATCCCTGTCCAGCAAAGCTGCACATCACCCCTCTCTGTGACATGGTGTGATGACTGCATGCCAAATATATCAATAACCCTGTGGATCAGTTCTGTGGCACTGCTTGAAATGGCCACTGAAACTCACTTGTCTGTTCCCTTCAGCTAGGTAACCTGTCTGCCTAGGCTCATAAATGGCCCAGGGCATATAGCTTACTAGATCACTATGACCATACATGCTATAGCTGATATCCAACCCTGCAAATACCATCAGGCTAGCTATTGTCCCATGTGTTACACATGTGCAACACAGGCAATACATAGCAAGATGCTACACAGCTGTACAGTGCCATGTAGATGTATATGGCAAAACACATACATGCTTGCAAGTCTGCAGGGTCACAGGTCATGTCCCTAATGGCTATGTATGACTATATATGTGACATATGCACAGCATTAAGGTCAATTGCATTAATGTGAGCACATCCAGGCATGTGCTGATAGGTAAAGACACCAGTACAGGCAAACAGACATGCCCACATCAAGACAACATCCACATGGTGTATGAGCAATGTCATCACATGACACACACATATATGGCTATAACATCACATCACCAGTAAGTGTCAAATGTGTGTGACTTATACATGTCAGTGGTGTTAGTGTCATTTAGATTTGCAAAGACGTATTTGTAAGCTTAATAAATGTGGTACACATGTATGTTCAGCTGTACTGCTGTACTTCTCTGTGAGTTACTGTGACCTGTCTCCATCATTATGTCTTCCAGGTATGCCATGTAGCAGACTGCCAGCGTACAGCCACTTGGAGGATGAGGTCCTCGTCCCATACCTCCTTGACAACCACACAACGCTCTTCAACCATGTGTCACAGGATGTACAGCAGTGGGATGCCCTGTGGGAGGAACTCTGCAGGAGGGTAAATGATGTTGGCGGTCACAATCGTACCTATCAGCAGGTGCGCAGACACTGCACTGACCTCATAAGATGGGCAAAACAGCGTGGTAATGCAATCGCCAGGGAACAAGGTTCAACAGGTGGGGGGGCACTCACCCAGCCCCCCTCATATGTACCGAAGAGCTACTGGCCAACCTGGGGACACCTGCAGACCTCCATCCACAAGCTTTGGCTGGTATTGTGGAGGTGGGTGTCTCTCAACCACCGAGCCTGGAGTTGCCTGGTAAGTCACTACTGCACTTAAAACACAACTATATTTCACATAGTTACATGTGTTACTGTACAATATGTAATGTAACATCATATCAAGACATGTATGCACACATGCCACATACTATAGTCTGCTACTCTATGTATGCACAGATGTGCATACTCCATAGGATAGTTTATTGTACTGGCTTATGTGCTAACATGGACATTGCACCCTGTAGCTATCACACAGGTGTGGATACTGATCTTACTACTGTAACACTCCTGTTTAGGTACCTCTGTTGTTTTGCAGCGACAGCAACCTGTGTCAGGTAAGACTGTTATTATTTACCAGGCTTGATAATGCATGGAACATATTAATTGCATGCTATCTGCCATAACATATGTACACATAATGTATGGTGGTCCTATTAATGGACACTGGTCAGACCTGCAATGCATCACAGTGTTTACCTATGTGAAACAATTGAAGACTATATGAAACACCTACACTAAACCTTCCAAACTGTCATTGCCAGATGTGTGGACAACAGTGAATACAATGGTGGAGGTGTGTTCCACTGTAGGGACAGGTACTACATATCAGCATTACACATGTTGGGAATATGAACAGTACTGTACAGAGAGCATATGTGTGCACATACTCTAATTGTGTTGGAGCTGGAGTATGACCAGCCCACAGGATACACCCTTGTGGAGAATACCCTTGCTATGAATATCACACAATGTCATGTGCTATCGGACATGTCCATGACATGTAGTGGGCTGACTGCAACACTGCTCAACTATCCTGCAAAACATGTCTCACATCCCATACATGCCACCCTTTGTCTGCATAACGCTGTCCTCAGTGGAGCATATGACATCTATAGGTGCATGTCATATGGGATAACACTGACATGTGAAATAAGATGGCCATCATACCCATTGGACAGAACATGTGTACACATGGCCATGGAGGATGGCCAGAGACATGAAGCAACACACACAGTAGAAGTGATGTACATGTGTGTACACCCTGTTGTACATAGGCTCGACACAATACAACTATGGCCTTTGTGTAATGGTGATATTTCATATGTGAAACACTAAACATCATACAGGCATGTGCACAGCTTGTGTAGGCATAACATGAAACCACCACATAACATGTCTTGAGCATCTTGAGTGTGTCACAACATGAAAACATTCACTTATACAGTATCCAAATACATACATGTGTTGCACAACATACACATACAACCACATCAAGCCACAGATACAGTACATTCACCTTGCTGGTGTCAGACATTCACTGTCATGCCTGCTCCTCATGTGTGTGAGGTACACAGATGGCATGTGGGACACAGAGTACTGCTAAGTTAGCCATGTGTGGGCATAGGTGCCAGGCATTAGTAATATGGTTGCAGATTGCAGTGGTGTCATCCGTATACCCTTCTGTGACCTGTGTCACACATTCCACATTATGGTTTAGTGTGTATACACATCAGTGACGTGGGTCACATTCCACATTAGATATGTATTGTAAGTGAACATAGTCATGGCTACGAACTGTGTCAGTAGCTCACACTGTATAGCAATTGTGAAGCCACATGATGCCCTGCAATGGCTATGCACATCAGCTCAATGTGCAGTATGTACATGCATATTTGTAGGGTGGACAGGCAACATTGCATCAGCTGAAGGCCCATGTTAGTATAACACGTCCCTGCATTGGGACACCATTACCATACTGTGGACTGGAAAGGACACCATTGTGTTACACATGTATGCATGTCATTCAACATGTCAGCAGAAGACATGTCATACTACATGTGATTGGCAAGATCATATGCCACACAGCAGGCCGGTGTACTGTAAACCTGTGCTGGTCTGTGGCACCATTGCAAAGTAGTGACAGCCATGTCAAACATGTGTGTACAGCCACATGCACATTGTCTAGACTCAGCTCAGGGGTAGGCAGAATAATGTTGAACAGACATACACTGCTGTGGGGGAGATAGGTAAGCTAGGGCTCAAGCAAACATAGTATGCAGTCGACATACCCTACTGCTCATGTCCTCACACATAGGGGCAGTGGCCAACTCAAAGCATCAGTGGCAGATGTACAAAGGTCAGCGATGGTCTGTTAACATGTGGTGCATGTTGCACACACCATGGCAGTGTGGTGCAATGGTGCAAAGTGCATGCATTGTGTTGCAGGTATGGGGCATAGGCTACTAACACAAATGGTGCAATACAGGTATGTATGCTAACCACCACTATAATTGTATAAGGTGCATGCCATCTGCTATAACACATGCATGCTGTTGTGTGCAACTCAGGGATGTATGATAACTACCATATCTATGCTGAAACTATAATTGTCTAAGCTGAATGGCATCTGCCATATCTGCTGCATGTAGCATGTGTGTCTGTGTGTGTCTGGGTGTGTCTCTGTGTGTCTCTGCGTGTCTGTCTCTGTGTGTCTGTCTCTGTGTGTCTGTCTCTGTCTGTCTCTGTCTCTGTCTGTCTGTCTCTGTCTGTCTCTGTCTCTGTCTGTCTCTGTTTGTCTGGTATAACTTGTAATGTACAGTTCTTGTCTTCCCCTCGCAGGTGTTGATGTAGGTGCATTGCCCTCCTGTGGTCGACCTGATGTTAGTGTCCCCACAGACTCTAGCAGTGATGATGATGATAGTATGATTGAGGCACAGGCAGGGTTGTCAGGGGCTGAATCTGTGCCATTGCCTGTCATTCCACCTGTCTCTCCCTCATCCTTGCACACAGTTCCCCTGCCTGCACATACCCCATCACCACTAGCCATAGAGGAATGACAGTTGGCGGGTGGTAGCATGGAACAGGGAAGTGTGGAGACTATGGAAGGTGTGCCTACACACCATGATCCCAGTCAACAGACTGGTGATGTCCCACACAGGCATGTGCCCAGCTCTGCTTGTAGGAGGGCCACTGGCCAACATGCCCCTGCGAGGCAAAACACATCAGCTAGAGTCACCAGATGCATGTTTCAGGCTGTAATGGAGGCACAGGCATGTGCTGAATGGCATAACAGCGGGCTGCTGTTTGTTCATTAACTGACAACATCAAGGCACTTGCACATGCTCACCATCATCTTGCAGATGTTTTGGATAGATGTTTGGGTGACATGGTGGGAGTCCTTGCCTGTGGCATGTGTATCCTTGAGCGTGGAATGTCTGTGTTGGAACATCTGGTGGGAGTGAGGCATCGGGCACATGGACGTAGGTCAGCTACATCACATGTTGAAGGTCTACATGAACATGCTACTGCACATGCCCGCTCCCATAGTGGTGGTAGCAGCAGCAGTGCAGCTGATGCTGTGCAGTCCACACCAAGATACAGCAGGCCATGTGCACGTGGCCCTGGATGGTCCCAACAGGGACACGATTCCAGTGGACATGTGTCATGAGACAGTATCCAGTCTGTACCTCTGCCTTGTAGTGCCTTTGCAACCCCTGGCAGGCGCAGGTCACATGGCCGTGGCTGGACACCGTGAATTGTGAAACCTGCCTTTTACAGTCTGCAGCTGTCAATAATACCCCTGTGTAGGCCAGCCACATGCCAGACCTGTGTGCATGCATACACACACATTGGAAACAAATGTAGGGCACCTCAACACACATACACATAATATCCACACACTCCCAATGATATCACAGGCCCTAACACACACACATGATGTCATCCAATGGTGCAGCCTAGGCCTCTGCCAAACATTATCACCCTGTGCATATGATGATGCCTGTGCCGCATCCCTGTCATCCACACCATCGGTGTAGGGACATGTTCATATGGTCTGATGCACAGGGTGAACATACTACGTAGACAAATGTGGATTAATATTGTTGAGTAGTGTTGACAGGCAGCAGACATACCATGTATTACACATTTAGAATACATTTTGTACGTTTGTATCATGTGTAACAACACTAACAGCATGTTGATCTTGACGTTCTGCCTTCCTCTTTCAGGTGTAGTTGCATGTGCCGGGGGATGTCAGTGTTTGCAGTTCATGTCCCATATGTACATGTTGACTACCCACAGGACAGTATGACAATACTTGCATGCACCTTGTAGCTTCCACATCACAGTTATATTCTCCCATGTTTCAATTATGTTTACTGTTCTAATGATCCAAGAGCATGATAGCTGTGTAGTAAGCTACTGTGTTCAGAGCCATCACATCCATAGTGGGTAACATCACAGGTATAGTTACCTGGAGCGCGGAGGAGGTAAAAGAGTGGTATGCTGGATGACAAGGGTAAAGGCCAGTGGAAATAGTGGCTTCTAATTGGGAAGCAGTAATACTCACTGCCATGACAGCATGCAAACACAGACAAACCCACACACTCAGGGATTCACAGACACAGTAACACACACTCTGACACACACACGTAGTAGCCAGCGTTCGGATGAGAACCCCTGCCTATGTGCATATTATCATTATAGTACTAGGCAATTACAAGACGTGCCACAGAGATTACACATGTACAGGTAGTTGGAATGGTCTAAGATCGAGGACATTGACAGGGATACTACAGTGCAGTGAGTGTATGTGGGGAGGGAGGTCCATCAGTAGGCTATGTAACAACAGGTCACACCCCAGGGTGTACATGTTAAAAGGCAGTTAGAATGCCCATCTATGATTGATGATATCAACAGGGATGCTAGATTGCATTGAGTGGATGGGAGGAGGGGCATTAACATTTCACTATGGTAAAATACAGCCTCACTCCAGGGACAGAACAGCCATACACACGGACAGCCACACAGACACACACACACACACACACACACACACACACACACACACACACACACACACACACACACACACACACACACACTATGGCATTTACAAAGATATACACCTATCTCACACACATACAGACACTTTATATGTGTGAGGTTTAACCACCTGCCTATGCCTTTCTTTCTGCACTTCACTGTATACTGGTCTCAACAACAGTGTTCAGGAGAGTGATAACATGAGGGATGTCTTCCCAATCATACGTGACATATAAGGACACACACACCCACATGTGCCAGTACTGTGAATCAAACACCTGCCTATCTCATGATAGGTACTACAGAATTACAGCACTATCACATCCGGTACAAAGCTTGCTGACTCTTTCCTTTGCCAACTGTGCTGATATTGGCACAATATATGCACAGGGGAGGTATTACTGTTACAGGTGTCATGAGGTTTGCCTTTAGTGTCACCCTTACAGCATTCTACATTTTCTGTCTTCCACTTCAATTAACAAAACCTGACCTTAGCAGTTACACAGGTTATTGTAGGACTGGTTGTAACACACCAGTGAGCTGTCCTCAGTAATCATTCATCTGCAAAGAAGCTCCACCACTTAGTAGTCATGTCCAAACATCTGTACATACCTCATGTACGGCTTACTGTACTTAGAGCATATCACCATATACAGTTGGCAATGTTGAGGCTGTATTGCAACAGCATGATGTACTAAGACAACAGTCACCTTCAGACACCAGACACTGCACACACATGGAATCTACACAAACATCAGTACATGTACACATATGTGGTCTACATCAGTAAGTGCACTAGCAGGTCAACAGGATACATTCCACACCTTCCCCACACCATGTGTGAAACATAGCCGAGCATTACACCATAATGGATGTTGTATTCATGTACTGGTAGGACACCACCACCTTCACCGAGTAGCCAAGTGTACATATATGACAACAGCACATATCAATGAGACACACAGAGCATTATTCCATGTCATGCTCCTATAAACTGTTACTTGACAGTGCCATGGTGAAGTCAGAGCACTGTAATGGTCAACTGTGAACGCATCATATTTGCCACACACACCTCATGTTTCCTAGAAGAGTGCCAGCAATGTGCTCTTTTAGAGCTAGGCAGTACACTCATTAAAGCATGTGCGAGGTCCGTGATTTGTAAACATCTCACCCCAACATGTGCTGGCTATTGTGGTACTAAGGCAAATGTCCATATAGCACACAGCATGCATGGCTTGCAATTGTTGACATGGGGTATATGTAGGAGCTGTGGGCACACATGTCTGTACATGTCATGAACATATCACCTGTGACTACTCAGGAACATATAGAGCAGAGCTGGATTTCCCTGAGTCTGTCAATACAGGCCTTGTGTAGGTCTTATGGTCCTGTTACTTGGGTATGTTTGTAGGCATTGCATTAGGTGGACATGTCTAAAGACATACATGCCACATGGGGTGTTGTAGGATATGATAGGAGTCATGGGTGACCAGTAGAGAGGGAATATTACCTCTGTTAACATAGATATCAAACCTTATGTACTGTTGGCATGCTATCTGCCATGTGCATGTGTGTAATGACTGTAGCCACCTGTATGTAGAAAGGATAACGAAAGCTATGGTAATGTCATTTATGTTGTATGAGTGTGGGATGTACATATCCAGGGCAGGTACAGTTAGGTCATATCTAACCATGAAGGTGTTGTTTACTAGTGTACAGCAACAGTTGACCGTGTTAATGCTGTCAACATCTGAGGGACCCTGGTATGTGTACAACTGAGCTGGTTACAAACAGTGGAATTATTGCATTGCATAACACGTTATGCAGCTGTGTCTGTACATGGGTACTTTGCACAGTTGATGTAGGCCTAGATACAGTCCACCAATCGAGGGTTATCTGGTGGTCTACCATACTCTGTCATACCACATATGGATGTGTGTTGGTAGTCTGGGGGCAAGGTGGTGGATGTATATGAGGATACAACCTAGAATGCAGAATTTGCCACTGTCACCTGTCCCTGACTCATCTGTGATCCGGTATGTCACAGTAGTGGTCTTTACATGTGAGTAGCCTTTATGAATATGTGTACACCACCACCTGGAATAGTCCATACCACTGTTATGGCCCACATGTCTGTATCTGAGTTATATGGTGGTAGTGTAATTGTGCACTACAGATCCTTCAGCCAGGTGTTCCTCACTGCACATATGTCAGTATTCCCCATTGTAGGTTCTACATGGATGCATGTGCTCTTTCTCCTTTTGTTACAAAGATTAGTTCTATATAATATTATAAGTCAATTTTGTTCTCTGTTTTGTGCCTTGTTTTTGATGTTATTACAGCTAATACTGCTATTCTTAGAAATGTGATTCTTTTCATGTGTATACCTGTTATTGGGTACTATTTTTTTTTTATTTGTCTTTTCATCTACGATGATTTGTTCTTTTGCTTGTTTATTTTTTGACTTTTTTTTTGTTAATAACTTGTGGAGCTTATCTCCCCGGGCCTCTACTGAAAATGGAAATATATCCAGATAGACTAGCCCGGTCAACAAATGTAAAATAAAATAAATAAAATAATACAGTGAGCAAATGGATTACTAAAGCCACACATCTAGCACTGGTTAGCATAAGCATCCAATGCAATTGTCTTGTAGGTGTCAGGGTGTTACTTCTGGGTGTAAGACATTTGCCTTGGAATGCAGCTATACGGGTAAATGGGATGGATGCATGTGTTCTGTGTTGAAGGCTCATCGTTCGGTCATGACAGTTCAGAATGACAGACACTGGACAACCTCATAATAACAGCAGGACATTGGCTCATTGTATTGGTCTAGCAGTTGCCACTCATACCATGACATCACTGCGAGTAGCATTAATGTGCTTGGTAGCAAATGCCTCATGTAAGGTGACGGACAGCAGCAGAACTTGTGTATATGACCAATGTGAGATATACTTAGGGTAGCAGTCCTGCTAATAATGACAACTACTAACACAGCCGGGAGAGGTCATCTTGACACCTGCACCTCAGTACCATTAGACAAGGTGGCTCACACATTATGCTTGCACATGCCACTGTTCCACGTATAATGCCACTGTCCACAACCTGCTATCAATGTATGGCTTTCAGAGTAGCAAGGTGTGTGACACATGCTGTAGGTAGCATCTGCCTGTGTGACCCAGGTAACTTATTGTCTGTCACGTCCACACATGTATGAATGTGTATACTTAACACATATATGTCAGTACTTCATGTACATGTATGCATGTGTATCACACCGCACAGACACAGATATATCATTTACACGCCACGTACAGGTATCAGGTAGTAAACCAGTAGGATGTGCATATATACTGACAGGTAAGATGTACCTAGCTGTAAACCTGTGTGTTTACAATAGGAGTCCATTACAATGTGTTCTGTACATGTAAGTGTATGAGTATGCACACTGTGGCCTTCAGTGGTTAGAATTGGAGTGCATCCCAAACAGCCCTGTGCTACTAAGTGTATGGGTGTACCCACTGCCACCTTGTGTAATTTGAGTCAGTGCATCCAACAAGCCCTTTGTTACTAAGTGTATCAGCATGCCCAGTATAACCTTGTGTAGTTGTAGTCATAGTGCATCCCAAACGGCCCTGTGCTACTAAGTGTATTAGCATGCCCATTGTAACCCTGTATAGTGATAGTAGTTGTCCATTCCACAGATGGCCTTACTCCAGTTCAGGTTCATGTTGTGCTACAACTATACCTCTCAGGCCTACCTGCAGATGATGTGTCTTGTTTGTGCATACAGGTTGTAATGGACACCTACTTTAAACACACAGGTTTACAGCTATGTACTTCATGACTGTCAGTCTCCCTGTTGTTGTCCTCAATCTTAGAAGGGCAGTCTGACTGCCTTAGAATGTGTAATCTCTGTGGCGCATCTTGTAACTGCATAGTACTGTAATAGTGATCTGTAAATAGGCAGGAGTTCTGATCTGGCAACTGTGTGCGTATGTTTGTGTCAGCAAATGGCTGTGTGTGTGTTTTTGTGTTTGCATCCTGTCATGACAGTGGGTTTTGCTGCATTCCAAAGAGATACCTCCTTTTGCACTGGCCTTTATCCTTGTCAGCTGCTAAACCTCTCTCTTCCCCCCTCCCCACTGCACATATTCGGTCCTGTGATGTCACCCAGCTCAGAAGTGGAATCAGAGTAAGTGTAATTGTATGTGTTCTGTGGCACATACCCCAACTGCATACCACTGTACTAGTTACCTTTACATAGGCAAGACATGTATGCACAATACTGGCAAGTGTGTGCGTGTTTGTGTGTGTGACTACCCTGTAGCCAGGCATACACATGTGTAATGTCTTTTAGCAAACCATGGTAGCCATCTGTGGAGACCGGTGTCTACAACGTATTACATAGTTAGGAATGGTAAAGAATACACAGTCAAGCACAACTATAGTTGGGTATGTTATTTTCTTGTGCCACTGTCAAGCAGTGACACAGAAGTGGTCACTGGGGTGTAGGTCCATACCCATCATTCCCACACCCTAACACCACAATCCCATGGGTAGATTACATTAGCCATCATTCCCCACCCCAAACAACACATACACAACAACCATCCCTTCTCTGGTGAACTGCTTAAGATTTAAATATTATAACACAAGAGATGCCTTTGTTTCATGTACATGTCAGTTCCTTTGGAACCCTTCTGTGTCACAAAGGGTGTTCAGATGTGTATGTGTGTATATATATATATATATATATATATATATATATATATATATATATATATATATATATATATATCTGTGTATATGTATATATATATATATATATATATATATATATATGTGTGTGTGTGTGTGTGTGTGTGTGTGTGTGTGTATACACATCCCGTAGGTGTGTATGTATATGTATATATATATATATATATATATATATATATATATATATATGGTGGATGTATATGAGGATACAACCTAGAAAGCAGAATTTGCCACTGTCACCTGTACCTGACTCATCTGTGATGCGGTATGCCAGAGTAGTGGTCTTTACATGTGAGTAGCCTTTATGAATATGTGTACACCACCACCTGGAATGGTCCATACCACTGTTATGGCCCACATGTCTGGATCTGAGTTATATGGTGGTAGTGTAATTGTGCACTACATTCAAGGGTACTGTACATATGTACACAAAGTGACTGTCCCATTTGTTTTCAGTACTATGGAATGCCTGTAGTAAGGTGTGCATTGTAGACTCCATGCAACATGTATACAACCCAGATGGCTTAGTGGTACGTCCAGTGACCTCAGTGTGCGTGGTCTAGGGTTCAAGACCTGCAAGCCTTGTTGATACTGTCAATTAGGACTAAATAAGGCAGTTGTAAGCAGATGTAAATGTGTTTTTGTGACACTAAGCAGTGGGTACATGCAGGTAACAGACATGTATAACTCACAGTACACTTGACATGCCCTTCTTTGACAATCCTGCTGATGTCACCCACCTACGAATACACCTCTGGGACTGCTGTAACCCAGTAATCTCCATGGCACGTGCTGTAACTGCATAGTGCTGGAGTGTGTTAAACTAGTTTGGGAGGTGTTCTAATCCCAGACAGGTCAACTGTGTGTGTGTGTCTGCCTGCCTATGAAAGAAGTTATGCTTTTAGAGTATGCACACACTTTACAATTCACATACCCACCTTTGGCAATCCTGCTGATGTCACCCACCTAGAAATACACCTCTGGGACTGCTGCAACCCAGTATTCTCCACAGCATGTGCTGTAACTGCGTATTGCTGTAGTGTGATAAACTAGTTAGATAGGGATTCTATTCTAAGAATGGCTATCTGTCTGTCTGAGAAAGTAACAATGCATTTTAAAGTATGCACACTCTTTACAATTCACATAACCACCTTTGTCAAGCCTGCTGATGTCACCCACCTAGAAATACACCTCTGGGAGTGCTGTAACCCAGTATTCTCTGTAGCACATGCTATAACTGTGTATTGCTGTAGTGTAATAACCTACTTAGATAGGGGTTCTATTCCAAGAGAGGCCAACTGTGTGTCTGTATCTGTCTGCCTAAGAAAGGAATAATGCTTTTTAGAGTATGCACACTCTTTACAATTCACATAACCACCTTTGGCAATCCTGCTGTTGTCACCCACCTAGTAATTCACCTCTGGGACTGCTGTAACCCAGTACTCTCCGTAGTGCGTGCTATAACTGCGTAATGCTGTAGTGTGATACACAAGTTAGGTAGTGATTCTATTCCAAGACATGGCAGGTGTGTGTGTTGCAGTCAGAGCCTGTGTGGAGGTGGCTGTGAGCATCTAACCACTGGACTGTTAGAGAGCGGATTTTGTAGTTTTCCTATATGGTGTCCGTATTATATGTCACAATCTCCACCTCACTAAGAGTACATATGTCAGTCAGCCAAGGGACTGTGTTGGCAAGCCATACCCCTACATCTGGCAAAAGGCCTGGTGAACAAAGTATGTAACCCTACTATTACCAAGAATACGTTCTGAACCCATGTGTTATACACAAACACACTTGCTTAGAATATCCTGCTATGTTGCTAGTACCCTGCACATTGATGACAGATAGTAGGCATGGTATGATTGCAGTGGGCTGCAGAGGGCATGGCCCCCTGTACAGCAGCACAATAGGAACATAATTGCGGACAATGTGCCTTCACTATGTTCCCCACTGGATGCCTGCACCATATGTGGTGCCATCAAATGTGATCCACAGAGGCCATACAATGCCTTACACATGTGCCCTGTATGGACTGATGCCACTGACACCAGGGAATACCTGTGTCATGTTATCAATGCAGGTGCAGGGTCAACCTGCTGTCTATAAGCAGGTCCTGCCACACCAGGCCAGTATTGGCATATCTGAGGATAACAGTCTGTGTACACAACATGTGCCAGCCAAACCAGATACACTGGTACATGTCACTGTACATTATTGTGGGACATGCACATCCCAGGCAATGTCCATATCAAGGACTATCAAACACAGACATGGCATGTATTGCAAAGCTATGGCCATACACAATGATAACCAGGATGTCAGGACAGTTCACACAATACCCATCTGTGTGGGACATTGCAGACACTACACCCCTGTACCACACTGCACACCATTGTCGGGTGGAGTGATGCCAAGGATTACCCCTCACCCATCCTTGTACAGCCATCTTGCATAGTCAACCACTAAACACCCATGAAGCAATGCACACATGCATGTCAATACTGGCACCTTGTGTCTGCGTGTAGGGTATGATGCTCCTAACCAGAGTCACTCCCAGTATAACTCCCATTGGCATACCGACAGATGTCAAACACATTCACATGCCCTAGCCCATAGAATCTCTGGATATCCCCTGTGGTGCATGTAGTACCTGTGCATTACTGCAGTGTGGCAAACTAAGTAGTTAGGAAGTGTATTTGTGGGCCTGACAAAGTGTGTCAATGTGAGTCCATTAGAGAGTGTGGTTGCGTTGACAATGACATCTGTTCATGTGGACAGCCATATGCGCTACACCTAATGTATGTCTACTATATCTCTGTTGCAGATGTTGCTCACCAGCACACATATATGTTCTTACAGTACACCAACATGTCAGCTTTGTGGTACATGGAGTAACTGCATGCACTTGTAATAATAATGACTAGTCAGTCAGGGGTTTGAACCCCTGTGTGACAAATGAGGCTTAGGTTTTAGTCTCCGAGCCCTTCTCTGATGTACTTTGCCTCTGTCTGTCCCTCCCACACACTCTCTGGTAGATGTGGAGTTGTACACCTGCTCAGCAGCAGCTTGTGTTTTGTAAGTGGTGGTCATGATCAGGTGATGGCCTCTGCACCTATTGCAGTCCTCCTCTAGCTGATTGCATGTGGAACAGCTGTGATGATGTTCCCATAACCAATTGCATGGAAACACAGTACAATATCTAGGAACATCATGTTGGTGTTTGCCCATGACAGTCGCTGTGAGTGGTACCTGGATCTGGTGTTTGGTAAACAGCATCACAGATGATATCTGGATGTTCCTCAAACAACATATACAGTGGGAAATAGCCTAAAGACAGGAGGGTGATGTGCCAGACATGACTACAGCATGTAAGTGTAGCTATGCTTCATTGAGACTACTGCCTGCTTAACATGTTGCGTGTGGTAATGGCTATTCTGCATGTTTTAAAACTGACAAGACAGTGCTCTGTTTGTGAGGGACCCCCATCTATAGGGCCATCTGTGGACTGGTCAGTGTGTGGAACCCTTTGTTTCCTGTGTTACTCACTGAACACACATCTGTAAACTGCAGGAGCATAGTGTGAGGATTGCAGTCAGTACATGGTGATAGTGATGAGTTACTGCCATCACATCCCTGATTGGACATATGTCACATGAAACAGTGGTATGACAGACACTGTCTGGTGTTCTCGGTGACATGCCAATAATGGGCCACTGTTCATAGCTGCAGTCACAAGTCTTCTACACTTTGTACAGATGTCATGCAGTATATATGCATGTGTTGTGCTCCCTTTGCAAATGTATACCATCTGTTGTGTTGGGTTGATGGTCATATCTATGCATACTGTTATAAGTATTCCTGAATGCTGTTGACTATTACTAAGCCATATCTGTGTTTAAACTGCAACACCATAGGCTGTATGGGTTTGCAGGTCCTGGCAGAACCTCCTGTCCCACATCAGCTGGCCATGGCACCGGGCACCAGCACATCTGGGGCCCAGCCTTGGACCTCCACCTCTACTGGCTCTGCACCACCTTCTGGTGGAACTGCCACTGAGGATGGGGCTTGTCCTCCCTGGGAGCAGGTCCAGACAGGAACATGTCCGCTGTTGTACAGTCCCGGACGTGGTGCATAGGGGGCTGAATAAGGGGTTTCGAGGCCAGATGTGCCAGCTCGAGAGCAGAGTGTCACATTTACAGGGTGAGTCTGCCCCTCCTAGACAGCCCCGAGCACTGCCACCTTTGCGGCTCTTTTGGTGCAGTGGTGGCTGCCCATGGCTGGGGACCTCCATCTCTCTGTTTCCATCTGGGGGCTCATGGGCTTGTGACTGCTGAACACCCCTCCCCGTCTGACGTATGCCCCCTCACGTGTCATATACCAACCCTGTATGCTGCCTTGTCTGTCATCCTACCCAACCTATCCTCCACGAGCATACCTACTCTCCTTCCCCCACATCCCACTCTCACCCTACGGAAACAAAAGGCCAGTTGGTTCCTAGAATAACATTTGCCCCATACATAACTGTCCATTTCACACATGTGTCCACTGGACACATGTAACCCTTTTAATATGCATCACAACATACTCCAGTTGTCCTCACCCTTGTCTCTCAGGCACATGATCCTGGTATGCACATGACTCCTAAAGGTTCCAGGTACATGTAATGCAGATGACCCCATTGTACACACAACACTACCGGTCCCTCTATGGTTACCCCATTTACCTTTATCATGTTGATGATGTCGCACATAGCACCCTGCAAGAGTACTGTTCTCACATAGTGCTTGGACAGGAACTGTTGTGTTAATGTAAATAAAATGCACAGAGTGATGTATTTGGCCAACGTACAAATGTTTGCATGTATTAATGACACATGTCTGTCTGAGGGAGTCTTGATATTACATAGGACAACACCACTACATAATACAGGCATTGCTGGTGTTTCCCTTTTCATTCCTTTGTAATGCTTTGTTGTCACATGGGATGTTCTTGATATATATATGTATCTATATCTGGACATAAACACTCACACATACATCTACATGATGGAATACTTTTCCTATACTGTTGAATGACTGCGCTGGATGATATGTTTGTGAAAAGATCTAATGTCTGTATATCTGCCATGGCTTAGTGGTAAATCATAATAGCTGTGTATGCAGGGTCCTGGTTTTGAGCCTTGCAGAGGCCGTTTATTTTGTTGCTGGGCAGAACAAGGCCATTGGATACGGAGTGATTAAGGTACATTAAAGCAGTTGTGAGCGGGTGTGCGTGGGTTTGCACTGAGCTAAGCAATGCTAACCTCTGGTTACATATTCTTACACTTAGTTAGCCTCTACATTGCTTTACCAGTGTAATACTCGCATACTGGTGGCCAAGCAGGCTTACACCCGCTTGCTCCCGCACTTGCAAATGCACTGCATTTGGTGTTTGCATCTGACACGCACACCCCTGTGTGGGAGTGAGGACTACAATATTACCTTGTGATGCCTATTACATTGGATTACATGCCTTCAGTATCTAGAATGGCTGCCCATTAGGCGAAAACATGCCGTTTGACTCTACGGAATCTGTGGCCTGTCCATAGTTTGATTCATATTATTGGTGTGTTCCTCTTACAATCTGCACCTGTCTGGCTAATACATGGGAAATGACGCTCTTCAATACAAACAAGTAATTGGGTTTTGGAACCCCACATCCTTAGCCGAGTCATGCTACTGCATACCTAATAATCTATCATCTTTCTAAGGTTGCCAGTGGAATATGTGCTTTCTGTCCATATCAGACCTCTCATACGATTGGGGAAAAATACCAACTGAAT
The DNA here is from genome assembly GCF_019279795.1 of Protopterus annectens. NCBI lineage: Eukaryota > Metazoa > Chordata > Ceratodontiformes > Protopteridae > Protopterus > Protopterus annectens. The sequence continues at coordinate 200,154,442 of NC_056733.1, forward strand.
CAGGGACACATCATAACAACATCAGGGACACATTTAAATTAGTGGTGCTATTAACCTGACACATTGACAGACTCACAGCATAAGAATTCATACACATTTTCTGAGGTAAACGATACTTATAACTCTTAATTGTTGTCATTATTCATTATGTGTAATTCACCACCTTTCCTCCAAAAGTCACTAGTTTTAGGAGGGATTAAGTGGGACAGAGTTAGAAATTGAGTTGAAATCAGGGACAGTTCTGAGGTATGGTCCCTATTTGTTCCCCCAATGGTTTATGTCCTGTCCAGTGGATTTGCTCTTAGGGGTTGAGAGGTATGGGTGTCAGCTATGCCCATTTTGGAATATTACTTACATCCCCGGGGTGGTCCTAATATGACTGCACCAGCCAACACCTGCACGCCTAGGCCCGTAACTGCATACCCATAGTTGCCCCACCTGCCACTCCTCTACAGCACTCATCCTTACTGTGGGTGCAGGTGCCCACTCTCCCCATGTCAGGACACATGTCATACGTTGTGTCGACCTATGGGTTATCAGGCTTGCACAACCTACTGGTCTGTGTACATCTACAGCATGATTTGATGAATCATTATTGGGACTGCCTCCAATGATCATTAATTTTTGGTGTCCCACAAGGGACATCGATGTCTATGTTTCAAGATTAGACCTGGCAGGTCTCTCCCACTGGTAGAATCCTGCCGGTGGTCTGGGAAGCAGTGGTGTGTTTACTTATTTTGTGTGTCTGCATGTTTCACTGGCCTAGCTGGGGGGGGGGGGGTGGAGGGGGTTGATGCTATGTGTTACACGTTTATTTATTGGACCCCTCACCCCCATATGCATGGTCTGTGAACATATGTAACTCGTAACTGCTGCATCATATCCTAGCTATATACATGTGTATATTTACAATCATGTGTGTGGGTGTGTGTGTGTGTGTGTGTGTGTGTGTGTGTGTAGATATATATATATATATATATATATATATATATATATGGGTCTATCTGAGTTCATCGACACATTAAAATACCGACAATGGATTAACCGACACGAATGTCGAAGTCACGTCACCGGCGCCAGAAGATCGACGAGGCAGAAGACCGGCGAGGAAGACACCGACGGCTGAAAAGCTGTGATGGGGTAAGGGTGCGGTAAAGGTAAGTGTGCGATGGTGTTTAGTAGGGGTAGGGGTGGGATAAGTGAGTTAGGGTTAGGGCGGGTTAGGTGAGTGTGCGAGTAAGGTAAGTGTGCAATGTTGGTGTTTTGTAGGGGTAGGGGTGGGATAAGTGAGTTAGGGTTAGGGCGGGTTAGGTGAGTGTGCGTAAGGTAAGTGTGCAATGTTGGTGTTTTGTAGGGGTAGGGTGGGATAAGTGAGTTAGGGTTAGAGCGGGTTGGGTGAGTGTGCGATAGTGGACCTTAGGGTAAGGGTTTGGGTCAGGGTTGTGGTTAGTTGTGTATGTATGGGTTAGTGTTTGTTTGTAAGGATTTTGGTGTGCTTGTGTTGTGTGTGTGAGTGTTGGATAGGGGATGTGTTTTGTTTGTTGGTATGTTGTGGTGTATGCGATGTGTGTTTGTGAACTGTCGATCTTCTGGCGTCGGTTAAATGAGTTTCGTTGTTTTGGTGTCGGTTAATTCGTTTTCGGTATTTTAAAATGTCGATGAACTCAGATAGATCCATATATATATATATATATATATATATATATATATATATATACATTACTCTATACAGATATATCTGCATATGTATGCATACATGTATATATTTATATATTGCTGTCTATATATATATATATATATATATATATATATATATATATATATATATATATATATATATATATATATCTAACAACATATGGGTTTATGGGTGTCTACATATGTATATATTTATATGTGGGTATGTATATGTATTCTGTCTCTGTATGTATACATTTGTACTACGGAGAGGGAGAGGCTTATCTCTATGTCGCTATGGGTAGATATACACACACATACCTCTACATATATACATCTACATCTGATTATTCCATTCCTTTCCATATAGATTACACTTTGCTGCAGTGGGACTTGTAGTGGGTGTGGCTGCTTGTTGAGTGACGCCTCTGCCCAATGAACACATTTGCTTACATCCCTGGGGCTGTCCATATAGGCCCACATCAGCCAACACCTGCACACCTAGACCCATAAGTAGCTACCCATAGTTCCCCCACCTGCACCTCCTCTACAGCACACTTCCTTACTCTGGGTCCTGGTCAGATCTGAACACACAACTACACGCTGCCCACCCTCGACTTCACGGGACCCATGTCATACAATTGTCTTGACCCATGGGTCATCAGGCTTTCCCACCCTTTTATTCCGGGTATGTATACACCCCAGCAAGAATGGTCGGTGTATCACCTTCTTTTAGTTTTGGAAATTTTTGGGGTGTCCTACAAGGGACGCACCTGTCTGTGTTCCAGGATTAGATTTCATGGGTGCACTGTGTACCCCCCTGGTTGTATCCTGCCTGTGGTCTGGGGAGCAGTGGACTATTTACATTGTTTGCGAGTATGTGTGTATGTTTCCCATGTCTGGCTGGGGGGGGGGGGTTGGAAGGTCATGCCACGTGTTTCATGTTCCTTGCTTGGGCCCCTCACTTCCATTGGCATAGCCTGTGAACATATGTCATTCTTGTGTGCTGTTTCCTATCATAGCTGTATATCTGTGTATATCTATGCACACACACACACACACACACACACACACACACACACACACACACACACACACACACACACACACACACACACACACACATATATATATATATATATATATATATATATATGTGTGTGTGTGTGTGTGTCTGAAAAGCAATGCATACCCTGCGCAAACACACTTACACATGCTTACTGGTGTTTATATATGCTTAAATCTGCTTACTAGTGCCTTATTCATTATGACACTGACACTTCGCTCCAGTTAACTTTTAATTGTTATTTTACAGGTTATACAGCAGACAGATGTTGCAATATGTTCATGTACAGATTTCCAATGGTAAATGGTATCTGATGCAGTGGGATTCGGTACAGGAATGTCTGTTCATTAGGCAGTTGCTCTAACCAATACACTATTGCTGTGCTGCTTCATTTGCATATACACCCATATACCCATGGCTCCTGGTTCCCCAAAGACACATCCCAATTCCTCCCTAACACTGCAGTCATCCATTCTCCAGTTGGATTCGTGGTGTATCCACACCACTACAAACAGGCCACTCCCTACTTCTATAGACCCATCCCATCGGTTGACTCACTCCACGTATCCTCAGAACTCCCATACATTTTGTCCACAAACATTGGTGACATGAGCAACCAAAAGAATAATATTCGCAGTTTTTGGGTTGTCCCACATGGGACATGCATGTATTTATGTCAAGATTAGACTCTATACTTCATTACATCCTTAATCCTGTTAACATGACACTACAATAAATTAATAAGTATGACTATGTGGTAACACACACGTTACACATGAGAGCCTAATTATGTACGTGTTCGGCATATTTCTTTAACAAATAGATCGGTTTAGTAATTGGCATTGCCATAGCAGGCAGATCACAGGAATGATTAAATGTGCGGGAAAGTCCTCCCATTTGATTTTTTTCAGCACAGCACTGACTTTGGACATTGTACACACTTCTGCATTTTAGCAATTTTGTTCCTTCCCTCTTATGCACAACCTATTATTCTATCTACTGTCAAGGTTTGTAAGGGCACATTCATGTTATTTATGTCTGCAAATGGAATGAATGTCTTACGGAGAATGTACTTCTACATATTGATGTCTGCATGTGTGTATGCATATATACTTATAACAAACTCGCTGACCTCCACTGGGCAGTCCAATTAGAACCAACCCATCCAACCCTGGCATGCCTGGCTCCATAATTTCATACCCATAGTTCCTCCATCCCACCCATGTTCCACATACATGCATACTATACATTTTCCACTTGTTATCGCAGCTATGACATACCTCCACACATTGCCCTCTCCCGAGTGTTAGGGGCCCTACACGTATGTTGTCCCAACCCATGTATTCTCAGGCACTCCCACCATTTAGTCCTTGAACATACCTGCCCTTGCTTGTGTAATGGTCGGATGGCCGAATAGCCTATCACTTTTTGGGTAGTCCCACCAGGGACTGCCCCCTGTGTGTGTAAAGTAGACTTAGCAGATCAACAATGTTACTCCCACTGGTAATATCCTGCCTGTGGTGTGAGTAGCAATGCTTTGCTCACTCCTGCCCAGCTTGATTTGACATATGCTAACAGCGCTGTATAATACTGGGGTTGCTGTTAATTCCCTTCTCATTCCTTTTGTATGCTTTATTGTTACGTCATTCTTTTTTCATGTATATATATATATATATATATATATATATATAATATATATAATATATATATATATATATATATATATATATATATATATATATGTATATATATATATATATATATATATATATATATATATACAATGTATATATATTATATATCTGTACATACTTATATACATTTCCTATGCTGGGCACTGCTTAGACCTGCGCAAGCGCACTCAGACTTGCTTACTGGTACTTATATGTGTTTACTGCTGCTTATTTGTGCTTACACCTGCTTACTAGTGCCTTATTCATGACAGTGCCACTTTGCTTGAATGATATTTAAGTTAAATATCTCATGTGATACTCTTATGTCAGTTTTACAGCAAAACGACATTAATTCCACATGGAAAATGATATGTGCTATTGTTGGGCTCGAACCGTGAATGCCTGTTCGTTAGGCGGATGCTCTAAACACTACACTATTGACATTTACATTGATTCCGCATGTTTTTCTCTATTTGACTGAATATGATGTGTAAGCTACGCTCGGCGGAGGACAGCGACGCGCAAACACGCTGCGCTTTGCTTACACCTTCGATATTGCAACAATTCAAATGTTTAATAGGGACACAGGGAATCTACTTGTGAAAGTTCTAGGGACAAGGCTCAACATTCCACTACGTGCTTGTGTGTTTACTACTTCAATTTTATTTCACAGTTCGTGGAAACTCTTGTATGCTTAGCATACATTTCGGTATCCATGGACACTGAATTACGGACTTACTAGAGGCGGGCTCTACTAGTTGGCATAGTAGGTTTTGCAACTCTCCGGTTATGCTTACTCCTCCGTAGAGCACTTGTACATGCCCCCTACACTCGCACACATTTCCTGTGCATGTCGAGGGTGTGGTGGCGCACTCTCATACATTATCATATGGCGCTGCTCCACCATCTGTAGTGAGGACACTCGGCGCAAGGCTAAAACTGTCCTGGCGCCAAGGTTCTTGAATCCCGGGGATACTCTATTTATGCTGTTCCCTGTGATACATACCTGAAACACATTACCTGAAACACATTCTGTTTATGTTGTTCTCTGTGATACATACCTGAGACACGTTCTATTTATGCTGTTCTCTGAGATACATACCTGAAGCATGTTCTATTTATGCTGTTCTCTGAGATACATACCTGAAGCATGTTCTATTTATGCTGTTCTCTGAGATACATACCTGAAACATCTTCTATTTATACTGTTCTCTGTGATACATATCTGAAACATGTTCTATTTATGCTGTTCTCTGAGATACATGCCTGAAGCATGTTCTATTTATAGTGTTCTCTGTGATACATACCGGAAGCATATTCTGTTTATGCTGTTCTCTGAGATACATGCCCAAAACATGTTCTATTTATGCTGTTCTCTGGGCTACATACCCGAAGCATGTTCTATTTATGCTGTTCTCTGGGATACATACCTGAAACACGTTCTATTTATGCTGTTCTCTGAGATACATACCTGAAGCATGTTCTATTTGTGCTGTTCTCTGTGATACATACCTGAAACATGTTCTACTTATGCTGTTCTCTGTGATACATAACTGAAACACATTCTATTTATGCTGTTCTCTGCGATACATACCTGAAACACGTTCTATTTATGCTGTTCTCTGTGATACATACCTGAAATATGTTCTATTTATGCTATTCTCTGTGATACATACCTGAAACATGTTCTATTTATGCTGTTCTATGTGATACATATCTGAAACATGTTCCATTTATGCTGTTCTCTATGATACATGCCTGAAACTTGTTACCTGTAACACATTCTGTTTATGCTGTTCTCTGGGATACATACATGAAACATACTCTATTTATGCTGTTCTCTGTGATACATACCTGAAACACGTTCTATTTATGCTGTTCTCGGTGACACATACCTAAAACATGTTATATTTATGCTGTTCTCTGAGATACATACCTGAAGCATGTTCTATTTATGCTGTTCTCTGTGATTCATACCTGAAACATGTTCAATGTATGCTTTTCTCTGAGATACATACCTGAAACATGTTACCTGAAACCCATTCTGTTTATTCTGTTCTCTGTGATGCATACCTGAAACATACTCTATTTATACTATTCTCTTTGATACATACATGAAGCATGTCCTATTTATGCTGTTCTCTGATATACATACCTGAAGCATGTTCTATGTATGCTGTTCTCTAAGATACATACTTGAAGCATGTTCTATTTATGCTTTTCTCTGAGATACATACCTGAAACATGCTCTATTTATGCTGTTCTTTGAGATACATACCTGAAGCATGTTCTATTTATGCTGTTCTCTGTGATACATACCTGAAGCATATTCTGTTTATGCTGTTCTCTGAGAGACATACCCGAAACTTGTTCTAGTTAAGCTGTTCTCTGGGATACAAACCCGAAGCATGTTCTATTTATGCTGTTCTCTGGGATACATACCTGAAACACGTTCTATTTATGCTGTTCTCTGAGATACATACCTGAGGCATATTCTATTTATGCTGTTGTCTGTGATACTTACCTGAACCATGTTCTATTTATGCTGTTCTCTGTGATACATACCTGAAACATGTTCTGTTTATGCTGTTCTCTGTGATACATACCTGAAACTTGTTACCTGCAACACATTCTGTTTATGCTGTTTTCTGGGATACATACCTGAAACATACTCTATTTATGCTGTTCTCTGTGATACATACCTGAAACACGTTCTATGTATGCTGTTCTCGGTGACACATACCTAAAACATGTTATATTTATACTGTTCTCTGAGATACATACCTGAAGCATGTTCTATTTATGCTGTTCTCTGTGATACATACCTGAAACATGTTCAATGTATGCTTTTCTCTGAGATACATACCTGAAACATGTTACCTGAAACTCATTCTGTTTATTCTGTTCTCTGTGATGCATACCTGAAACATACTCTATTTATACTATTCTCTTTGATACATACCTGAAGCATGTTCTATTTATGCTGTTCTCTGATATACATACCTGAAGCATGTTCTATGTATGCTGTTCTCTGAGATACATACCTGAAACATGCTCTATTTATGCTTTTCTCTGTGATACATAGCTGAAACATGTTCTATTTATGCTGTTCTCTGAGATACATAGCTGAAGCATATTCCTTTTATGCTGTTCTCTGAGACACATACCTGAAACATGCTCTGTTTATGCTGTTCTCTGTGATCCATACCTGAAACATGTTCTATTTATGCTGTTCTCTGAGATACATACCTGAATCATGTTCTATTTATGCTGTTCTCTGAGATACATACATAAAGCATGTTCTATTTATGCTGTTCTCTGAGATACATACCTGAAGCATGTTCTGTTTATGCTGTTCTCTGAGATACATACCTGAAGCATGTTCTATTGATGCTGTTCTCTGAGATACATACCTGAAGCATGTTCTATTTATGCTGTTCTTTGAGATACATACCTGAAGCATGTTCTATTTATGCTGTTCTCTGTGATACATACCTGAAGCATATTCTGTTTATGCTGTTCTCTGAGATACATACCCAAAACTTATTCTAGTTATGCTGTTCTCTGGGATACAAACCCGAAGCATGTTCTATTTATACTGTTCTCTGGGATACACACCTGAAACACGTTCTATTTATGCTGTTCTCTGAGATACATACCTGAGGCATATTCTATTTATGCTGTTGTCTGTGATACTTACCTGAAACATGTTCTATTTATGCTGTTCTCTGTGATACATACCTGAAACATGTTCTGTTTGTGTTGTTCTCTGTGATACCTACCTGAAACATGTTCTGTTTATGCTCTTCTCTGTGATACATACCTGAAACATAACATACCTGAAGCATGTTCTATTTATGCTGTTCTCTAAGATGCATACCTGAAGCACATTCTGATTATGCTATTCTCTGAGATACACACCTGAAACATGTTCTATTTATACTTTTCTCTGTGATACATACTTGAAAAACATTATGTTTATGCTGTTCTCTGGGATACATTCCTGAAGCATGTTCTATTTATGCTCTTCTCTGAGATACATACCTGAAGCATGTTCTGTTTATGCTGTTCTCTGAGATACATACCTGAAACAAGTTCTGTTTATGCTGTTCTCTGAGATACATACCCGAAGCATGTTCTATTTATGCTGTTCTCTGGGATACATACCCCAAGCATGTTCTATTTATGCTGTTCTCTGGGATACATTTATTTATTTATTTTTATTTATTTTATTTTACATTTGTTGACCTGGATAGTCCGACTGGATACATGTCCATTTGCAGCAGAGGCCCGGGGAAATTAGCTCCGACATACCTACAGTAAATTATTACATTTATACATGACAAGTACAGTTTACAAATTCATATCAATACTACAATACATTGAAAAGATAGGCAGAGATATAATATCACTAGATATTACATAAACAGTTCATAGACTAACAGTATCACCCTGTCTGAATGACATAAGGAGTCTTCTTTTAACCTGTGGCTGTAGGATAGACGTTAGTCAGGTTTAGAGCAAGGACATAACCAACATGTTTTAAAGTACTGTTTAAGGCTATTTTTAAACTGGGTTATTGAGGGCACCTACATAAGTTCAGTAGGAAGATAGTTCCAGGTTTTGCCAATGGAGGTGGCGAACAGAGTCCCTAGATGAGTTGTTGGTTTTGACTGTTTATACTAGTAGTCTGTTGGATGAGCATAGAGTCTTAAGGTTACTGTAAGGGGTGATAAGTTTTTTTAAGTATAGGGAGGTTGTACTGGAGCAGGCTAGGCAATTCAAGCCACCCTAGTTGATTTAAGTGTTGACAGTGGTGTGTTCTGCAAGCTGCTCCAGTGGCAAATTTAGCAATGCTATTATAGCAGCTTGATAGTTTGTTAAGGTCATCTTTATTCAAGTTTGTGAAAAATGGGGAGGCAGAAAGAAGGGTGGAGAGTAGATGTGTGTGGGCAATAACAGTCTTTGCTAGTGGGGTTAGGAAGGGTTTAATCCTATATAGTGAGCAAAGTTTTTTGTTGACTGTTTTAATAGATTGATTAATATGCATGTCAAACTTAAGATTATTGTCTAATATTATGCCTAAAAGTTTGGTAGAGGGATCAGGTGAAATAATGGTGCCATTGTTAGATGTAATAGTAAAGGATGGAAAGGAGGACCTGCGGGTGGGGAGAACAACAGCATCTTCGTTTTGTTAGGATTTAGTATGAGTCGCCGATTAAGAAGCCAGTTTTCAACTGTAGTAAAAGCAGTTTGGGTTAAAGTGTGCAGTTCAGGGGGAGAGGTGGCTAAGCAAATTAAAGTGGAATCGTCAGCATACTGGATGGAGATTGCATGCGGAAACAGTGTACAGGTCATTAATAAAGATGGAAAAAAGAAGGGGTCCTAATATGGAGCCCTGGGGAACTCCAAAGGTAACAGGTAGACTAGATAGTTTGTTCCTCCAAAGGACTGCTTGTTGTCTACCACTCAGGTAAGATTGGAACCATTGGATAGCCTGGTTGTCTACATACCTGAAACACATTCTATTTATGCTGTTCTCTGGGATACATACCTGAAACACGTTCTATTTATGCTGTTCTTTGGAATACATACCTGAAACATGTTCTATTTATGCTTTTCTCTGGGATACATACCTGAAACATGTTCTATTTATGCTGTAAAAAGATTAAGATCCATTGAGCAGGTGCTCATTCTACCATTTGACTTGCAAATATAAACCCATCTTTGGGCAAAGGAATCACTGTTGCTGTCATCCATTTATCCAGCATGAAGCCTTTTTTGGAGGCTGATACTAAATAACTTGAGTAGGGGGTCTAACAAGTCATGTTTCTGGCTGATCAGTAGGCAGCCTGGTATGTTATCTGGCCTCACAGAATACGTGCTTTTGGCTTTAGATATCACCTTGAGCACTTATTATTGTGATATTTCAGGGAGGACTGTAGATATTGGTATGTGATCTGGGATTATGGGAGGGGAGGGGGGTTGAAGTTTGAACTAAATTTGTCTGCTAGTATGCGATATCCTTTACTATTAACTCTTTGCAATGATGGCTATTGTTTCTGAGATTTCTGACACAGTTAAAGTAGACTTTGTGGTTATCCTTCACCTTGGCAGCTATTTTTACCTAAAAAATGTGTGGTTTGATTTGATCAGAGTTTCTTGTTAAGTTTAACAAGATCATTATTGGCATCTTGAGAGTTAGATGTATTTTTGCATGCAGTTACTTTTTTAATAGAACCTGTTTACAGTAGAGTTCCCCAGAGGGGTTTATTTTTAAATTTGCCATTGTATCTACTTATGAGGGGAACAAATGCCTCTGTGTTGCTATATCCATGCACATAGAATTTGGCAGTAAAATTACCCATAAGCAGTGAAAAAATAAATATAGAAGGGGTTTTTGAATTTGCCTAGGCCATCACTCAATTTTAGTAGATTAGCCTTGGCATAATCTCTGAATACTGGGATATAGGGAGATGCTTCCCACTTCACTTTTAAGATGAATGTGACTGACTTGTGGTCGCATATGCTTAGGTACTGAAAAAAAAATCTTTCTAAACCTCATAAACAGTGCACACGAAGAGACAGACCTTGGCATCGTGTTCACTCCTTACCTACAACACACACAACACTACCCTTCTTCCCTGTTCAAGTCATATCAGAGCTGCATGCCAAAACCCTTAAGTCTACCAGAGCATGCTGCCATACATGTCAGTCTCCTAGTCTTACATGACTTTACAGCCAATCACACAGCCGTTCCACTCACCAGGCAAAGCAATGATAGAGTGATAGGTAGCTGGCTCTTAGATGCTAGAATTCATAATATCACAAGGGCCCTCAAACTCCTTCACTCCGATTACTCATACATTGCTCATATTGGTGTGAACAGCCTTAGATATTTCACCCTGCTGGGGGAAGATGAAAAGTGACATGGCTGAGCTACATCTTGCCTTCATTGTGAAAGATACCAAAATACAAACAGAAAATTACTGACTTTGACGACTCCCTATTGAAATGCTTGAGCGCCAACACACTAAAAAAAAGATCAGAAATGCATTGCTCTTCTCCTTTAAGCTTCTTTTTTGCAGGTGGCAAGACATCCTGCACCCCCCCATGTGGCACACCACCCAAACTTATGTGTATACTAACTGTGGTATTACCATGCCTCATAGAAAAGGGAATATTCAGAGCAATGGTCATCTTAGACTTAGTATATGTAAGTCTGTTTCTTTGACCATTCAATTTCTGTGTCTTGGGACTCATTGTAGTGGGTCCAGACATTTCAAATTGTTATCAACTTTAACAAAACAGCTTAGTAATTGGCATTATTTTAGAGGGTGCCAATGTGTCAACTTGGGTGGAGGTGGTCAGCAGTCCTACCTGATTCACCTGGGATGACCTACACTTCTCACCACAGGGATTCTGCACATTGGCAAAGTCATATTCTATCTCTACAATGCTTTATTTTAGGCAAAGCCAGTCTCCTATACCTTAAAACTTTACAAATCCCACTCAGGACTGTATTAATAAATTCTATAAGTGTAAAAAAGAAAGTGTGAAACCTTCCTGACTGTAGAGGACATATGTCTCTGTATTGTTACTGACATTTTTTTCAGTGTAATGAAACTACTCTTTACTTGGGTGTAGTACCTGTCATTCATTCAGACTCTCTGCTGAGGAAGGGGGTTTACCTTGAGAGGGCATATTCATATTCATCCAAAATCCTATTACTTCTCGGGTAATTCAGCAAGATAATCACCTTGAATTTATGGATGTTCTAGTCTCAGTAAAAAATTCCTGTTATTATATAATTGCAAACTACTAAACCCCTAATATGTCTCCCACTACCCATGATACCTACCTCAACAAAATTTGAGACCTTAACTATAGAACCTAATGCAATCATTTTTGTTACTTTCAACTACCTATTCAAAAACTGGCAAAATACATCAGAAATAACAAATGCATGATGGTTCCTTATCTTTATAAATACCAGCTCCCCTAACTTGTTAGTATCCTCTCCTACCAGGGGATCCAATCTCAGTCACCTTCTTCTCACTAATATAACATTAGTCTGCTCTACACCTAAAGCCTTCCTCTCCATGATCAAATATAACTACCACAATATCATATTATGCCTAAGAACCCAACTCACGATTGTATAAACCCCAACACTATATTCATGGATTACTGCAACACAAACCCCATAGAACTTTATAGCAGGCTAAGATAATTTAAAAGCTCACTCCGGGGACCCTATAACTAGAGAAACCACTTATAGAACTGACTTTTACTCCATTTTAACTCATGTATCAAAGCTTCTGTCTCTATCACAAGTTTGATGACAAATTTTAGAACAAGGCCTTTTGGTGGAGCCCCAATATAAACAAACTCTACAATAAAAGAAAAGAAAAAAAAACATCTAGCATTAAGAAATAAATTCATATCCAGTCATTATACAGGTGAACTCAAAAAGGTCTGCAAACAACTCAGGCATACGTTCTAAACTTGCAAAGCAAAGTACAAAGATAATATCGCCATTTCTTCCAAAGATAATCGTAAAGACTTCTTTAACTATGTTAGGAATTACAGAAGTAACTTTCAACAATGCATTGAGGTGACCTCAAGTGTAAGTATGAGTCTAACCATCTAAGCTTCATGACTAGCCTTAAAGGTAACCAAAATAGCACTTTGGTGACCTGTGATAGTAACTTATTTCATAGTTTGGGAATACTTAAAGATATGAGCATATATCTCCAGTAATTCTTCCTTATTTGTTTGCATAGGTTTAGGTCCCTACTATGGATTTTTGTAGAACCACTGGATTTGTTAAGAAGTAGGAAGTGAAATAGGACAGGGCCTTTTTGGCTACAAAAACAAGACATAGGTCACCTTGGAGCAGCCACAAGGCTACTGAGCATGAAGAGAGTCATGCTGATCTATTAGGGCAATTAACGGATTTAAGGAGAGAAATGTCTGGGGAATTCCCACTTGAACATATTTAGATTTGTACATACTAATGGAGGCATTCTATTCAATGATGGGTCTGATAACAGAAATGTACACTGGTAGGATAGTTTATTTGGATCATGGATATATTCATTTGGAAATTCACTGGACTAGATAACAGGATTTGCTGACTATGGCGGAAACATGAAAACTGAATGAGGGCGAATTGTCTACATAATTACCCAAGTCCCTTCAGACAGTGTCATTTATATCATATGAGGTGGGAGCAGCTCTCTTGCCAAACACTACCACTCTGCACTTTTGCATTTAGCTTGTGACCATATTTGATACACCATGTATGCACAGATTCCACCACTTGCTGGAGCTGTTTAGTATCATTGAACAAGTGGATAGCAGTGCCCAGCTTGTTGTCATCAGCAAACCTGATCAAACCACTTCTAGGATACTGGCTTGAATGACTGCAAAATAAATGTCAAACAAGAGAGGGCCCAGCACTAATCCCTGCGGTACCCCACTAGATACATTTTTTTTGTTCAGAGAGTACCAGTAACTCTCACAACATGGGATCTGCTGGCTAGCCAGTTTGTAATCCAGGAGACGGTATTAAGGATTACCTTAAGTTTGTCTAATTTTTCAAAAGTATCAGCACAGAGACTAGTGTCAAAAGCCTTGCAGAGGTTGAGATAAGCAGAATGTACAGAATGACCACTGTCATCACAACCTCTAAAACTTTTATAAAGAATTTTACTAAGTTCAGGAGACAGGACCTGCCCTTCACAAAACCAAACTAACTATGGCCTAGATCTATTAAGCTGCTTCTGCATGGACAAATGAGATTTGCTATGATATGTTCCATGACTTTTCATATAAAGCTGGTGAGGCTGATGAGCCTGTGATTGCCCAAGACTGTAGAAGTGCCACACTTGCATACAGGAGTCACAGTGACTGTTCTCCAGACATCAGGCACAAATCCAGTGGATATGCTAAACTTGAACAGTGTACGTACAGGCTCAGATAGTGCATACTTGACATTGATGACAATGCAGCATAGACTGGTCACATGGAGATATTATTTTTTGTCTTTGACAGGGATTCTAAGACTTGTTTCAAGGTGGCTTCAGAGGAAACTAAATTCTCAGGAATAGTGGCGGCAACGATGGGGTTAGCGGGGTTAACTTAGCAATAAATTTGTTAATATAAAGACTATGTCCTTGTGATCAGAATATGTGATATTATTATGGATGAGCTCTGTGCATTGCTGGACATTATTCCTTAATTTCCTGACATAATGAAAGAGAGAGCTGCAGTTTCAAATGGTATCTGTACTGATTTTAAGTTTGTACTCCACTTTACATTTTGAAATCATGCATTCCTTGCTGTTATGTTTCAGTGTACCTTTAGGTAGGGAATCGGGATTTCTTACAACTTTTCGTTATTTTGTTATGCAATTTATTAAAGTGGGAGTTCCACCAGAGGTTTACCTTTATATTTAGGTGCTGGTAAATTTAGGGTCAAAGGCAGCAGCTCTATAAGTTGGGTCCATTTGCAGGATATTTTTGTGCAAAATAGAAATAGCTTTGCCTTGTAAAAGTCCTTAGAAATGGTCTAATACTGGTGAATGAGTGGTCTGACTATGCTAAACAGAGAAAATGACTGATTTGTGGTCAGAATTATGGAGGGGTCAGGTGATAAGGTGGTTGATACAAGCAAGGCCTAGATTGGTAAGGACCTGGCCAAGGATATTAAAGCATCTAGTGAGTAATTTTACAATTTGCTCCAGTATATTTATATTAACAAAATCTAGGAAATGCTGAATATATCCATCTTTATATATGTACGCCAATTGATGCTCGGGTAATTGAAGTCCCCTAACAAGAAAGCATTTGGTTTGATATTTAATCCCAGAGTGGTATTAAGGTAATTTCCACAATCTTTGGAGACCATTGATGGTGATCTGTAGCTGACAAGGAAGTAATAGCTGGATTTGTTATGGGTGATTTTGATCTCTAATAGCTCCATGACATGCATAATTTAACGTGAGATAATGGTGTTTCTAACAAATGCAGACACTTTTTCATAGATAGTCCAGAGCCTGAAGGTATGATAGGCAATAAACCATAGAACAAAGGGAGTGCTGTCAGTGCACTGAAACTGCATTGCAGTAACGACAGATGTATAAATGTGTTTTATTTGCAGGAAGGCCTCAGGTTCTGATATCTTTCTACTTAGACTCCTGGCAATGATTAGTATCAGCACGATGTTGTCCATATTTTGAGTCTGAGTTTGCTAAGTTGAAATGTCTAGCAAGAGGCATCTGCCTAACATAAAGCATAATGGAAACAGCATAGGATTTAGCCAGTACATAGATGTCCTGTTATAATAGGTGCAAGCCATCCCCGGTGAACCAACAAGCCTTATATACCATCTTATCCCAGGTTAGCTATTTTGACAATTCTTAAAAGCCAATTATCTTTTTCTTGGTATATGTGCAAGGATGAAACAGTTACACAGAAAATCCATTCAGTAAAAACTGCAAGACTCAGACAAACTAGAGTCTTCACTGTGTAATACTTTTAATCTTTGTAGTGGAGGCCCATCGGATATATGAAAATGACTTGTTAATACCAGTGTTTCAGTTACATTGCTTCTGAATGTCCATGGCTTTTTACTTTTTAGTTTTTAAGCCAGTGGAGTTGGCTTTATTGGCACAGCTAGTAAGATTTGGCTTTATAAGACTGAATGTAAATAAAAAGGCTTAAAACATAAAAAAAAAAAAAAAAAAAAAAGTCATGGGCATACCTCACAAATGTCCAGATTTTCACAGAATACCCAGGTTTTTGCCTCTTATTTTAGGTCTGCTCCCCATAAAATTTGTGAATTTCTGGAAAATCATTGAGGATCATTGAGGATCATTGAGGATTGAAATAATTACATATTACTAAATAATGACATAGGCAAATCATTGAGGATTGAAAGCATTAAATATTACTAAATAATGACAGACATTTAAGTTTCAGACTCGGTATCCTTCAGAAAATATATAATAGTGCAAAATCTGTCATTCTAGAAAGTTTCTGAGTTTATAGGATCAATATTTAAAATTTGTCCCTATTTTGTGCCTTTGCCCCCCCCCCCCCATTATTTCTGCCTTTGTCCTGATTTCTTGCACTGAGAAGATGAGAGGTCTGGTCATATGCATTCAGAAGCCATGTAGCTGAAACACTGGTATGTGCTTAAAGGGTCATTTGCATATATATTCCACAAGCCTCCTCTACAGGAGTTTAAACATATTTTATATTTGGTATCTAGGCATCGTTCTTAATAAAGACACAATGCCACTCAAGATCAGTGTCTTTTCTGTCTCTGACACATGCAAAATGAATTCCATCATGCTTCTTTGTCATATCTCTCTAGTGAAGTGCCTCAGATCATCCACTCCCACATGGACCTCCATGAGGTCATAGTCATATTTGCATGGTTTAAAGGGCTGTAACACCCTTGGAACATCACAGATCCTGGCACCAAGCAAGCATCTTACAGTCACTCTGTTCTTGTCCAGTCAGGTGAGTGTGGAGTATGTATGCCTAACTATAAAGCCACATATGACTAAAACTTTTCTATGCGTGAGGTGGACGTTATGGGTTTAGGCCTGCCTTCCTGGTGACTTTTGGGTGGGCTGTGTGGGTTTGCAGTAGTTATAAATGGAGGAATAGGTGTTGCCTTGTTCATAGGTTTATAGATAGGTACTAGGCTATTGGCCCTAGGACTTATATACGCCTAGCCAAACGGTACCCTGGCTTTTGCCACCCAAGAAAATTATTTTCCTGTGCCCCTGTCAAGCAGAACCACAGAAGTGATCCCCGGGGTTAATTTCCTATCTCCCATCCAATCAAGATTTTTCTTGAAGTGCTAATAAGGAGCTTTGTTTGATATAGATAGGTAGTTTGCTCCAGAGTATGGAAAGTCTCTGGGACAGGAATCTATCCCTCCAGCATGTTCTGTGTATTGTGCGTATTGTATGTTGGAGGCTGCAATCTTTTAGTGGATGTTACATATTTTTGGCTAAATTTTCTCTACAGATACATTAATGTTATAGGCTTAGTGGTGAATTCTGGAAGTATGATGTTTACCAACATTGGGATGATTTGAGAAGTTACCATCCATGTTCCTTAAATATTTACATCTCTCACAGGTTGCTCTGTCAATTAGTATAAACAGTGAAAAGTAAATAAACATAAAGCAGTTGTCACACTACCTTAAAACATCTAAAATAATTAGACAGGCCACAGATAGGGTGAGCCCAGACTGTTGAGTCATATTGCCAGAGTGTGGAGGACTAGAACTCTTTGTTAGTAGTTAGGGGTTTGGAGGGAGACTACTATAGAAGACCCTACCGATTTATGGATGAAATATTTAAGGTGATAATCTGCAGTTTAATTTGATGGTGGCCCATCAAGCCGGACTAGTGAAAAGACTGAACTAGGTTTGCAAAGAATGATGAATACTGGTAATTCCTCTGCTGGCTATTACCTTGTTAATATTAGATTATTAGTGATGGTTTCACCACAGATAAACACAGCTAGGGATAAATGTCCACATCCCTTTGTTCCTTCTTTCACAAGAAACAACACAATTTCATTAATACCAAGCTAGTTTCTGATGGGCAGTCTTATCTCAGATGTATCAGGGTTCTGTAGAATTGTCATAGTCTTCTGCTGGTAAGTGCCCTAGACTGCATGTATTAATCAGCACAACAGACAGCCAAGCTGCACAACAATCCAAAATAAAAACTGAAGAGGCTTCCATCAAAATAGCAAGCAAGAATAGTCAGGGAAACCACATGCACACTGTCCAGTCAGAAAAAGACAGGAATCAATGTCACTGTGCTCCTTCCATTATCAGGACCAAAATAATAGCACTAGTCCCAAGTTATCTCCTAAGAAGCAGGTTTTCAGCCTTCCAGTGATCAATAGTCTGTAGTGAAGCCTTGGAAATTATGTCTATTTTCTCCTTCTCTCTCCAGGAGCAAAACAAAAGCATTAATCATAAGCTGATTTAGTAAGATGGGAAACATGGGGTTACTACTCTTAATGTAGCAGAACTGCGGTGGTGGTGCTGCAGTAGTATTGTCGCCTCACAGTAAAACGTTGTCCTGTTCGATTCTCAGCTAAAGCGTCTTCTGTGTGGAGACATGCGTGAATGGGCGTACCTTCGTTGAAGGTTGTGCGTCAGGGCTGGCAGCTCGGTACGTAAAAATCTACTGCCAATCATTAGGGGACCGGAGTTCCGCTGTGGCGACCCCTAACCGGGAAAAGCCGAAAGATACAACAACAACTACTCTTAATGTAGCAGTGCACACTAAGTAGCTGCTAAGATAAGAAAGAGAGGGTAGCTAAAGCTTTGATAATTTTATGGGAATTACTTCTCACTTTGGTTTTCTGAGATAAGACAATGCAGCATCCAAAGTCATACTTACAGTGGGACTGGGCAGTTCAAATGCCATTAAGTTTCAGCAAACAACAAGTACAGGGTGGGAAGGTGAGGAAATGTAGTCAGAAAACAGCAGCAGTCCCAGAGCATTGCTAGTCAGGGCAGTTGCCTAGGATCTGGTGCTGGCTGGGGGACACGGGCATAAAAATTACAAAAAAAAAAACAAAACAAAACACAAAAACCCTAATTACTGCTCTGCTGCTTTATTGCTCAGTGTGCAACATCTACGGTCCAATATTTTGAAACATGTCCAGCCCTCCAGTCTCTTTTATTGACTCAAAATCTGAGTCAGTGAGAGAGACTTTTGTAACCTAAATCAGAAGTGTTGTCTTTAAAACTGGAAAAAGAGAAGTACAGTTAGTGCAGCTACCATTTCTTAATATAGTGTCAGAGTGGTATTCTTAAAACATAGCATCTTAATGCAGAGCGGTATTCTTTAAACACTGTGCTTACAGACTGAAGAATGGTCTCAAGAATGAGTACACAGGTACCACTATTTACAGAGTGGTATGTTTGTGTGTGTGTGTGTGAGAGAGCGCGTGCGTGCACTCGTGTGCATGTGTGCATGCGTGTGTGCCTGCATGCATGTGTATGAGTGTGTGTGTGTGTGTGTGTGTGTGTGTGTGTGTGTGTGTGTGTGTGTGTGTGTGTGTGTGTGTGAACATCCCTGACGGCTTGACTAGAGGAAGTTACTGCCACAACTTTGAGTTTTTACTTTTGAAAATATTCAGATCAGAGAAAACAATATTTAAAACTTGTCCACCCCTTATTTTTGGTGCTGTCCAAAATTCTCAAGAAAAGAAGCTGAGAGGTATTTTGTTTTGTACCTTCTAAATTTGTGGCTTTCTGGCAAAATGTCATGGACTGCAATCAATAAATAGCATGCATGTGAGTTTCAGACTTTGCATCCTTCAGAAAATGATTACTAAAGCAAAGGTTGCTATTTGATCAATTTTCTAAGTATATAAGAGAAATATTTTTGGTCTTTGTTTAATTATTGAGCTAAGAAGTTGAAAAGATAGATGGGAGTTGCAATGAGTTCCACCTGTTTGATTCTGACAGCAGCAAGATGAGATGCATTTCTGGACTATTATTTATGATTATATTTATTCACTTGATCTAAAGCAGATATCTGAGGTGCCCAGTAAAGCAAATGGCTGTAACTGATGATTTTGTGTGCCAGAGTATGTGTATTTTTGCATATGAGTACAAACACTTGTTTCAGGCATCCCACAATAGTTATGATATAAAAGAAGGGATCATTTGTAGTAAACTGGAGCATGTTCTTTGGCTACAATACTTGGTTTCCTTGTTTTGTTGAGTGCTGACAGTATGCTAATTATTTTAGCTATGGATAAATTAATCAGCATGAAGTAGACAGATTTAATCTTAATATTTAACTATGAATACATTTTAATTTACCTTTTTTCCAAGCACAGTGGTGTGAAATGCACTGTATTGGGCCACAATAGTCTTGTCTGTTACTTAGTTCAGATGAGTAAGGTTATGTGCTGTTAAAGAGCTGCTTCTATAGTGCATTGTTTGATTCTTTCAGGCTTCATTTGTCTTCTGTGTGACTGACCAACTCTCTTCACCAGACAGTAATCCTGGGCTGCTTCGGAAAAGGTACACTTCCATCCAGTGGACTGTTTCAAGCTGTTAACTAATGCATTATATATTTGTCATTTGAATTCCTGCACCATTCACTTAGTTGATGCTGCTTAACAATGAACACCAATACATCTCTTCTAGTGTAACAAGTCACTAGATGCATTTTCAGTAAATGGAGTTTCAGGGGAGGAAAAGTTCACTGTTGCTTAAGCTAAGCCTGTTTTTAATGTGAGACTGTCTTGTTTGGTTTAGAAAACAGTTGTCAGTGTTTTTGTTGTAAAATATGACGTAAAGGTTTGCAATTAAATTCACATCTGCACTCATCTTAATAGCAAAAAGAAAATGGCATGCACACCGTTAGGTTTGTATAATGTTTTCTGTTACTTGGGGAGAGACAACCAAGTAATTGGATATTGGTATGGCTGTGGGGGGCAGTCCATATGCTGCCTAGGAGCCCATTTGACCATGATTTGACCCTGGTGGCAGCCCCAGAAGATTAAAAACCCTTTCCTGTTCTACTTAATTTGAGTAAAAATGCAAATTCTCAACTCCTCCCAAAAATCAGTTAGACTTAAATACTTTGAAGTGAGAAAAACAAATATTTGCTAACAGACCCTAATCACCAATTAATAAAACTCAAAGACAAAACATAAAGTAAAACCATTATAAAATAAAACTTGCTACAATGAATACAAACAAAAGGCAAGAAAAAAATAATTTGTGCCAGCCCTAAATGAGGAGCGGCAGCTCCAAAAATATTAAAACATATTACACAACTGAGGAAACCACAATGATTTCCGATTAAGAAGATGGTCATGCACTATTTATGTTACACAGAACATCTAAAACTCTATTTGTATACTCTGTCTCCTGCAGACTCTTGTGAGGCAATCTCTGCTTGGCTTAGAAGACAATAAAATATCAAATCCTGCTCAGCTTTTTACATATTCACAAAATTAGTAATATAACCAATACCTTCTCTAAGATCCTAAATCTACATCACAGTATAAAAAGAACCTATTGAATAGGATAGATCTCAGAAGATACCCTGTCAATGGACTAAACTCCTAGCCCTGGTCTGTCCTCTCATGTTCTTACAGATAGAAGTGGAAATTGCATAGGACGTGCTACTAATTGTCTACTGGAGTGATTGCCTAATATAGAACCTATGAACTTATGCACATGTGAACACTCACAGGAAAAAAGGGATGTGGAAAATTAAATACTAGTGGGCTCAGCCTTGGATATTCTGCAGTGTGTTTGCTTCAGACGTATCCAAGTGAACAGAGAACAGGATCAGCCTCTACAGTGATGACACAGTTTGGTGTGTGGTGAAGGAGTGGGGGATCTAGGGAAGGCTTTGGAAAGGCTAACCAAGTAGGCTGAAAGGCGCCAGTTGTGCCTTGCATTGCGGACTTCATTGCAGATGAATGCAGAGTAGTACACTTAAGCCCTAACAACCCTTGTGAGCATTATGTCAGCTAAAGGAGTGAAACCAATGGCAGCAGATCAGGAAAAGGGCCTATGAGTGATTAGCACACACAAACTGGATTACCAAGTAAGACGGTATGGCAGCCAAAAACAAAGTGTAGAATGTGTGCATAAGGGCAAAAGATACCCAAACTGCAGAAGTCATGCCACTGCTTTACTATGCCCTGGCCAGCCCATACTTTGACTACAGTATGCAGTTTTGGAGGCATACAAGAAGAAGGATGTCAGCCTGCTAGGCATAATGCAGAGGAAAGGTACCAGAAGAGATTGGATAGGAGAAAGTTTGACCAGAGCTTAGGGGAGTTGGGGATTTTCTCACTAGATACCAGGAGAATGGAGGGGTGTAATACATAATATGAAAGCACAGGATCATGTCAGGGAGATGAAAATGAGTAACCCTGAACAGACAAGATGAAGAAGGAGGAGGAGGAGGCACAAGAAACAGATTTTAGTGGTTAACTAATCTCTGAATCTTCAGAGTAATGAAACTGGAAAAACTACACAACAGTCTGGAAAACTGATTTCTAAATAAATTACTGTTATTGATATAAGCAGACAATTTGCAGTGCCACCAATAACGAATAACTACCCTTTAGATTGAAATTGTTTCAATGAATCTTTTGTCTCATTAACATGTAACTAGAATCCTTGCTTTGTTCATACAGTATATTTGTTGTTGCTTTTTGCAATGCAAGAAACATCTGTACTATTTCATAAAATAGGCTAATGCTTATGCAAGTATGCAGTCAAAATCCAAGAAGCAGCTACGGAGTTGGTAAAACAATACAGAGATGTAATGTTTTCTCATCTTTATTAAAGATATATTATGCTAATTGACCCGCTTGGGCTAATCAGCCATTCAACCAATTTGCACTTTTTTATAAGTTTCATGCATTTTTAAATTTTATCTATTTGTACACAGGGTAAGCCCAGTGGTCATAACTGACCCTTTTCAGTGGTGACCCAGGAGTACTATCTGGTTAAGTGACTTGCTCTGAGTCATACAGTAGGCAAATGAAAGAACCAAACCCTATACCATGGGTACAGGAAGCAACTCGTTAAGAGCTCAGGAATTTAGCCCTTTACTCTAACTGCCAGACTGCAGAACTCTTGTGTAAAACATGTTAACTTAACTCTTAGAACGTCTGTAAACCATGACATTTTCACTTGTATTTCCTTCAATCCGTATAGCCTGCCCTTAAGTGTTAGCATTTTAGCATGAATATTGCGGCAATTATCATGATATAACATTTTTTGTTAATGGCTATTTTGTTTGTTACTTTTCTTAGATGTTGTCTGCACTAATATTTAACAGTGATTGCCTAGTTCGTTTTCTGTTGTATTTTGTGGTGTTGTCTGTAGTAAAATTTAACAATGATTGCTTAGTTCATTTTCTGTTGTGTTTTGTGGTTTGCACTCCATGAGATCATCAGTAAGTCTGTTCCAAATGCCCAGGTACCCTAAATATTGCTCTGGGTCACACAGTAGGCAAATGAAGGCTGAAATAATCACGTTTTGTACCACAGGATGTTGATCATTAGTTCATAGCCTAAATCCTCTAGACTAAACTGTCAGCAGGAAAAACAGTATTTATAAATTTAGGGGCAGAAGTAATAAACATATTAGTGGCATTAATGAGAATAAAAAGTGATTTAACCTAAAATTTGAAGACAGCTGTTGTTTTTAATGTAACATTTGATACTGTTGTTTATGGCTGCACAGCAGTTACCTCAAGCCTCTTGACTTTCCACTTCATGTCTTAGCTGGGGTACCTCCTGTGTGGAGTTTGCATGTCCTCCCTATATCTACAAGTTTTTTGGCTGTGTTCCTGTTCTTCCATATCCCAAAAGGCACAATGTAAGCAAAATGGCATACTTCTAAATTGTTTGTGAGTTTGTGTGATGTAAAAGAGAGAAGGTCTGCTTTCTGTAGGAAGTTAATACCCCCGTCAGGATTAGTTCATCTGCCATGCCCCCAGTGAGTACCGGGTTGTGCTCTGGTTCCCTTGTTAACCCAGAACTGGATGGTTCTGGACATTATTTAAATTTTGGGATGTTTTTAATATTAGGGTGGTAACTTTGATAACAGATTATTAATTCAAGAAGTTAAATCGTAATATTTTAAATGCACACGTTCATGTGGTCTGAATGAAGGATTTTCAGTAGTTCTATTAGAAAGACAAAGGAGCACATTTAACAAAATTTGGTTATATTATTTTCATAGGTGAAAATCTAGTTGAATATACACTTTTATGAAAATGGGTCTTCTAAATGAGGTATAGAATGATTTTATATGCAAAATATGTATGTTGATTCAATAACTATTTTTTTTTAATTTAAGTAACTATCACTTCATTTTCAGTGAGAACTATCACAGCTGCAGGCTAAACATTTCCAGAAGGAATATGCTATCTGCTAACATGGTTCGTAAAAAATATTTGTCTTATCTCTTGGAAAATATGCTTGACAGTGATAGCTATCAGTTAAATCAGGTCACTGTTTTCTGTCTGGTAGGAATGTGGGTTGGCAGACTTATGCTTTTAAAAGATTCTGTGTTGCAAAATCCCAGTCTTCAGCTTAGCGCAAAGGCATCTGTGTTAGTGCAATGATAGGAAAACAATGCCTTTCTGCTTGTATCATCAGGGCTTTTGGCCACAGGTAATTATACTTGTGGAGTAAAGTTCCAGAACTGCTGAGAACTTATAAACTATTTTCTGCAAGCTAGTCTAATGAAAGGAGGATGAATACATTGGATTCGGCTCACTAAGGTGGTCTACTTTCTGTGTCATAATAATTTTAGTTTTCAGTCACACAAGTTCCTTGAGCTCAACTGGAAGATATTACAAGTGAGAGCACTTTTAAAGGTGTCACTGAGGCTTTAGAACACAGAGTATCTGACCATTTGTATTACGAGACATGTTTTATATTTTATTAAAATGTTAATCTCCTGTATACTATTAACATAACATAAATACCCTAGAGCAGGCTTGAGAATTAACTAGCCTGAACACATACAGACATGCACAAGTGCACGCACACACACACACACACACACACACACACACACACACACACACACACACACACACGCACACACACGCACACACACGCACACACACACACACACACACACACACACACACACACACACACACACACACACACACACACACACACATCCCCACAGCACCCAACACACAAAATAAGCTGAGTGGCAGTAAGTCTCACTGAGGTTTGTGTTTTAGATAAATATTCCCTTAATGTAAGCCAGTTAGTTAAGAATTGTATGTAATATGAATAACTTAATGAGATTATAAAAATAAACCTTTAAATGAAGTAAATTCCAGTGTGATTTTCATTTATACCTAGGTCCATTAAACAATAATGAATATCTCATGTTTATTAGTATGCTATTCTTCTGGAATTGCTTCTTAATTGGGTCTGTTTAATGATAAAAATACCAAATCACTTGTTAAATAATGAGTATAATTGTTTGTAATATGCTTTTCTATTATGACTGTGTAAACTTGTTGTTTGTACCTCTTAAATGTTCAGTTGTATAACTACATTCCTCTTATGCCATATGCTTTTAATGCACATAAGTGGTTCTTCACCACAGAGTGGCACTCAACAGCTTTATTTGCAAGGGTAGGAACTGCCTTTACCTATGCATTCTTGTTTCTGCCTGCCTTTTGCCTGGGTCACTGAGAATCAGTTCAGTTGTGAAGTTAAAGAAGTGCGTGCACAGCATTTTTCACTGTAATAACATTCACAGTGTCTCTGCCATAACAGTAAATAATGTAGCAGTGCAGTCATTTGATAAATGTTGGTGATACAGTAGTTCATTTCATAGCACTCTGTATTCATTTTAAATGTCCTGCTGAACTTACTCCACAGTCCTGTTGCTGTATAACTGCTATCACCAGGTCAGCATCTGCACACACTTTGTGGACAGGCTCTTCCTTTTCCTTTCCCAGGACAGTTGTACTTGGTTTTGTGCTTATCTAGGTTTTGACCTGGTAAACTGCCAGCATTCTTTTCTGAAGTTCTCACTGAAATCATCACGCATGCTATAAATAGGTGTTAAAGGGAGTCTAGTTGAGAAGTATGACTGAAAATGGTAGGACACTTAAGTATTTCAAATAGCTCCCCAAAGGTTCTCTATGACTATTTTTCCGGATGCCCTGTAGCATCTTGTCTCACAAGTGAAAACACTGTCCAGACTATGATTTATCTGACATTTTTGGCTGTTGGCCAAGGCAGCATATTCATCATCCTGTATATACCAGCATGTAAAATAATATATTAATAGAGAGTGATGAGATTTCCTCAGTGCTTTTATTTAAATTTCTGCCACATTGAACTCATCGTGTACTTGCACATGAACTATGCGGCTTCATTACCATATTGATAGCCTGTGCTGCACAGGTAGTGATTTGTGTGTTCCATAAGAAACAATCCAACCTGAAGCATCACTGACTTATCATCCTGATTAGACCACACATAATACTGAGCAACGTTTTGCACAGAATAAAATGAATGATATAATGCTACCATCCCCAGACTGTTCTTTTTTTCTTCAGCAAGAATGGAGATGGGACACGCAGTTTTGTGAAACAGGACATAAATAACAAACAGAAAAGTGATAAATAAACGTGGATAGGTAGACATAATATCCTATGTTTTAAAAATATAGTTACCAGAGTAAACAGAACAGATGGATTGTAGATGTCATTGTTAAGAAAGTTTTGTTGTTTTTCTTTCGGCTTTTCCCAGTTAGGGATCGCCACAACGGAACTATGGTCTGCTAATGATTGGCACTCGATTTTTTATGGTGCCGAGGTGCCAGCCCGATGCCCAACCTTCAACGAAGGCATGCCCATTCACGCATTTCTTTTGAATGCCACTCGACCACGGGGAGAACATGCAGACTCCACACAGAAGGCGCTCCAGCTGAGAATCGAACGGGAGAACCTCTTGCTGTGAGGCGACAATGCTACCACTGCCCCACCGCAGCTTACTCTTTGTTAAGAAAGTGTGTTTAGAAAAAAGTGTGTTAGAAAAACAAGTTCAAGCAATGGCTTTCTACAGTTACTAATTCAGGAATGCATGACACTGAGCTATTGTTAATTGTTGATTGACTACACACGACATGTGACAAATATGTCAATGTAAAGATTTTGTGTGAGTTTTTAATGAGATGGTTTAGTATTTACTATTTCCATGTTTTTTATTAAGTGAAGTGAATGTTTCTTTAATTGCTGTTTGGGGGTGTATCCAGGCATATCAAAATTTTTTGACTATGTGAATTTCATTGGTTGTATTGTAATGTATTCTAATTGGTTTGATTATTTATTCTAAAGTTTTGATTAACCAATGAACTCTGAAGAAGCCCAAATCAAATACGGGTGAAAGCACTTAGTTTGTGTAATAAATGGCTTTGTTGACTTTCAGCCTGCTCGTGGATAATTTATGTGCTTATTAACTGAGCTATTGCTAACCTTCTAAAACCTATAATAAAGCATCACCAGTTATGTAGCTTACATAGAAAACTATTGATAAAATCTAACATAAAGTTTACTTCTTTATGCATAAATGTATATTGTCTTATATGAATGTGATACATGACTGCTCCATGATGTATTTCTTACTTATGTATATCATCTCCATAAAAGAGTCTACAAAAAGTAAGTAAATAAAATAGATGACTGCAGCATATAAAGATTAAATGCCATAATAGATGAAAAGAATGAATCAAGGGCATTCTTTGTGAATTCTTATAGACCGCCTGAGGCACACAGAAATACAAATGGTACACT